>NC_092859.1:154375168-154388654 GCF_032062135.1 Pyxicephalus adspersus
GGGGTTAAGCAACTGTATGGATATGGCAACATATATAACCATTTGCAATACATCATAGTAAAACACTGCGCATGCACAGTCTGACGATTTTAGACTAATTTATTTTTTTAGGCAAAGATTTTTTTAACTCAAAAAGCTGCTTTTAACATTCTTATATTTAAAACATCTGTAGGGATAAAAGTTAAAATATAGTTAAGTTGTCATGTGCAGCAAAGAATATAAAGAGCTGCAGGGCACAGGAACCTCCATTAGACATAAAATAAGTTCTTTAGAAGAGTCCTTCTTTTCTTCCCTCGTTAATATGTAAATGAAAAAACTAAATCTGCTTTTATTTCACAGCTGTTCAGTGACATCAATATTAAGACTCGGCTATGCAACGCAGGCAGATCATAGTTGGCTGGCAAATGAACAGAAAATAAGGTGGGCTCTATCTGAGGGTTCTATCTGACTTGCTGCAGCTTCCAATGTACATTGTGAAAAGCTCACAGTGTGCAGTGGAATCAGAAAAAGCATTTACAGAAGAGGAGTCGCCACAACTGTGCAAAACCAAAAGAGAAGCTGGGGTTCATCTCAACACTACTTTTAGCTTTGTATGATCAGGCAGATCAGAAAGGGACAGATAATGTGCATTCTGCAAAAGCACATCCCACCTGCCTGATCACTCCAAATGTCTGGCAAAAATCTGAACTGTGCATGTGCAGCATCAGCTATAGTTGCAGGGTAACCTGGCATTCCCAGCTTCCCTTGTGTGTAATGGGATGAATAAACCCCTTATGTGGCAGGTATGTCATCCTGGAACAGCCAAACAATGTCCACAAGAGGAAGAACAGAAGCAAGATGGCCGCACCCATCACTGGAACACAGACAAGTGAGCCGACCCGTTTAAATATGCTTTAAAGACAAATTGTTTTGTAAAGTTTAGATTTTAGTCTTTAAACAGACACAACAAACTTACCTAAACTTGGAACCAATGACCAGGCAAACCATTTTTCTTCCGGTTAGCATGGAACTTTCACTTTCTTCTTTTTGCAATCAAGAGATAAAATGAAGAATGACATTGCCAGACAGAAAATAATTGCACAGGGGGCATAGCTATTGCCAGCATTGAGTTGTGGCTTGAGACCTTTTAATAAAGCTTATGCCACCCCAAAGCTGTGCAGGAAGATAAACACAATGCCAAGCACAATATTAAATGTGCCACTCGGAAAGCTATGATTCATTGTAAGAGAAGTTACAGGAAGATATGAAAGAAATGAACTTTGCTGCCAAAACTTATCAGCATCAACCAATTTAATAATGCAGAACACCATGGATAGGCACCTTCCCTTCAAAGGGTCAGCTTTATCAGCGGCAGTTCTCTAAAAACTTTGAACCCATTTCCTCTTAAGTTGATGAATTTGCTGAAACATAGCAGGCAATAAAGGTCCCAGGAAAAGACTGAAAAGAAAAATGAAGCTTGTCCCCTGAAGTAACCAACCCGATTCATGTGCTGCACAGAAGTCGGAGTCTGATTGCTTTCTATGGACAGCTGCCGCTACACCTCTCACATATTTTAAGCAGGGGAAAATTATTCTTTGAATGGATTTGAGATGAACGATCTGGGACTATTTACATGTTTCAGCTAAATGAATACTGCAACCAAGAAGAATATCCAGGTGGAATAAACATTATTTATTACTTAAAATGGACTGTGGATCTGTATCTAAAATTCTGTTTTATGCATTACTGCTTGTATGCCTTCCTAATGTCTTCATATAAACTTGCCATAATATCCCCTGCATGCAAAATCAGACACTGGCATTCTGAAAGGTATGAACGCGGCTGGGGAATTTGGGAGGAGGTCATTTATAAGGAGGACTATATAAGAGAGTTGATTCCTTTATGCAGTCCAAGCTGGAAGCTTTTCTAATGCCAGAACCCTCAGCTACTATGCTACTGCTTGGCTTCCAGAAACAAGGTTTTAAATGGATATACAGCATGCTCTTCTCTATAAACCAGCTTCATTGACCCTATCATGTATTCAAGTCACCAGTGAGGCAGACGGGGACCATGAAAAAGTTGGATTGAAACAACGAAGTGCTTGGGGCATCTCAGATGTGGAAGTCTGAGAAACTTTATATGATGCATAGAGTTTTTACCAGTGTTCTGTATTACCTCCCCAACAACAGGATTGCTAAGGGACTATGGAGTCACCTATTGCGTGGACAAGGCAGATTAACTATTACGTTAAATTTCTTCAGTGTTCCAGACCAAACCTATGGAGAGACTCCATAGCTGCATTTCTCAACTAGGGTTTCTTGGAATGCTAAGGTTCCTCCGGTGCTTGCTAGGGGTCCTAAGTAATAAGCAATCTTCGGGTTTCAGGCTAGTTTGATCTTTTTGGCTATCTATAAGGGTGACACCTTTGCCAATGGCCAGCAATGTAAAAAAGATTCTTTCCAACGCATTTATCTATATATATTATATGCAAAAACATTCTTTCCATGCCAATTTACTGTGAGCTCTGGAAATAGTGATTATAGAAGGGGTTCCCTAAAGACATGAAAGATATTTTAAGGGTTACCCCATGGTAAAAAGTGTAAGAAACACTGTTCTATGGGGTAAATGTTTGCTGCTCTGTATTTGCCGCTTCCAAAGCGTTACCAGCAGGGGACTCTTCTGTCTCACACGGCTTATTATTGCAGTAAAGCAGTAATCACTATCCACTCTCCATCATATTCTACAGGACTATGCACAAAGCAGTCTACGTTTTACATTTCATCCATACACTGAGGGCCATGAGTATGGAGCTCTGTTGCATGAGAGCGGGTAATGCACTTTTGAAAGATCTGATGATGTCTGTGCTACCCTCAATTGCTGCCACCCACAAGAGACAAGACAGTAAGACACAGGACAGACAATTGCTGAGATGATGAATTACAATTTGAGCTCTCTTGCTCGCTCTTTGATTGGACTGGGCTTGAAATTTGGGGCCACAGGAATCTTCTGTGCACCATGGAAAGTCACACAATTGCACACACAAGAAAATTGCATGACAAACTTTAAAGTGCCAAATGTATCTCACTTAATTGCATAGAGGCTGTGGTCTAGCTGTGCTTGTGCAGATTTTGTGACAAGAGTACAGAAAGCTATGGAAGATATTTGACTTACTTTTTCTTCACAGAGTCTAATCCGTAGACACCGGCTGCTGTGGACTAGCTACACACTGTTTGCACGCTGATTGTTTCTTTCATAGTTTCACCACACTGTTGAATTAATCCATCCTACGACAAACAGAAAAAGCATTAGTGCATAGGATTTTCGATTCTACCGCACAGGTTTATAAGATAGCCACACCAGCAGAGAAAGTTAAATCAACAAAATGCTGAATGTTCTAGGTTGGTACTTGACCGAAATCAGAGCTGCCCGTTAATATGTGGCTAATAAAGACAATTAAAAAAAAAAGAACTAAAACTGTAACACTCTCTTTGCTCCCGACAGGGTGTTCCTTCTTAATGTTGGAAATATGCCAACACCTTTCATAACATTCAGCATGTAGATTTTACCAAAGGCATGTTATGCTTATGTGTCAAAGGCCGAGGTCCATAATTTACATTTTCCCCGGGCTCTAAAATAAATCTTATGGCGGTTGTAGGGGGCTGGTATGGTCTGAAGCGGCAGAATTGTTGTCTGCAGTTTGTTTTTCCTTTAAAAGCTGGCACTTTACCTAAAACATTTTCAGTATAAGCAGACACAATTCAGTCTGCCAGACATTAATTATAGGAGAACCTTGAAGATCCACAACATATGTTCAGCTTTTGTTTTTAAAATTCTTAAGTTTCTAAAGATGTCCTTTGATTTATCAGCTGCTGTGCCATTGCAGACATTTACAGAATAAAGCTAAACAGTAACAAAAAGAAAAATACAAACCCACAAATAAATGCAATTGTGAGCTGAAAAATATGCAAAAAAAAAAATCACTAAAGGAAAACGTTGGATCTGTAGTATGCCTTCCCTGATTCTTCTGTTCCCCAGGTGAAGGATATTTTGAGTAAACACTGCAGCCTTTTTTTACCCTCAGTAAAAACTATTTTTCTGGGCTTCTTTGTGCAACACAGGCTGATCAAGGCTGGTGGAAGGGTGCTGTGCAAAGTTTCTTGCACCCTGGCTTAACAACCCTTTCTCTCTCAAGAACCCCTATCCTTCATCTAGAGTTATGCAAATATCAAATTCCTTAAGGAGTGGATGCCAAGTTGGAGAAGTGGCCATTTCTAGATATTTGGACTCCTCCAGGTAATGTTATGCGGAGCCATCAAATTTGAAATGAAAGATACTCAATGAGTGGAAGTGATAATAGGGTAGAATATTTCCTGATAACATTCTACCACATCATAGTGAAGGCATCACATTATCTATAGCAGCGGACCCCAACCTGTGGTCCGTGGCTCTGGCCGGTGCACACCCCAGCGGGTTCAGGAGAAAGACCCTGCTTGGTGAGGCACAGGGTCCAAAGCCACAGACCATGTCCGTTCAGGGCGGTAAGCGGCTTGTGTGACAGGCTCAGATCTGCGATGAGAAAGTGGGCAGGTTCTGGTATCAGGTCGTCACTTTAGGGGAACTTTTTTCCCCCTGGAGAGACACACAGCTCCCCGCGTATGCTCTGTCCAGAGCTTGTAAATTTAGTGGTACGTGATATCCAAAAGTTTGGGGACCATTGATCTATAGAGAAAAGAGAATGATGCCTTCTCAATTAAGGTGCCTGTAAATCTCATCAATAAAGTTCAGTTTTTCTCCCTTTTGGTCCGATAAATAAATTAATAAAGTGAAAGTCCTGCTTTAAAAATATGCAATTCATGGAGGTGGTTATTGCAGAAAGGGACAGGTGATGTGCTTTCTGCAATAACTGTTCCTACCTGCCTGATCTCCAACTGGCAGTCAGATTTTGTTGAGTTGCACATGTGCAACTCAATGTTGTTTGCCAAGGAAATCGGGCAATCCTGGCGTCCCTTGCGCATGCCCGGAATGAACAAACTTTCATGCGCCAGTGTTATGTCATCCTGGCACAGAATCAAAATGACAGAAGCAAGTCTTTTGAGAAGACAATAAAAAGGAAGATGGAGGTGCAGTGGGATGGAACAGAAGAGTAGACGCAGATTTATTTGCAGTTATTTAAGATTTTTTTTCTCTCTGTCTGAACAAAAAAAAAAAAAAACCTTTTGATCTTGTTAAAAATTCAGAGCCGCTGTGTGTGTGATGCATACTACCTCATGGACAGCAGAACGATTATCCTTTATGTTGTAGAGATGAAAAGTGGGAGCAGTTTTATTAAGTGGAGTGATTTAGCAAATGTAGCGATGATACCAATCAGTCCACGAATACATGATGTGTTAGCACACAACAAATCTTTAAAATTACCTAAAGTCGCAATTTGTGACGAGGAAGGTGTTCTTTGCAGGAAGGAACAGGATGTCCCTTCTGCAACAGCTATTCCCTGCCTGATCAGGGCTGTTAAAGTTCAAATTTACTGGCAATCCCAGCTATTCTAGCAGAATGCAGATTAATGAACTCTTGTGCAACTGCACAGGAGTTACACCATCTGGGCACTGCTAATAAAGATGGTTAATGATCAGAAAGTGCAAGAAAAGATGATGGTGACACCCACCAACAGGGTGAGGACAGGTTAGTATTGATTAATTCAGTTCCACTTTAGGAGTCAGGTTAATTAGCTACATCTTTATATGGAATGCAGAATATAGTCATGCAGCCAGCAAAAACAAGAAAACTTTATAGGAGTTTTTAGAAGTAAAACCGGATCTAAAACAACACCTTACTGTTTAATATTTACCCCAAAATACCATGTGACTACCAGCTGTCTGGCTGCACTACCGGTAATACTATGTACCTCATATAGTCTTAATTTTTAGCATTACCGGTAGTGCAGCCTGATAGCTGGTAGTCAGGCTGCACTACCGGTAATAATGTCAGCATTAGGGAAGTACAATGTGTCCATCGTGTATATATGCACACAGCTAAAGCGTCATACACTTGTTAAATTATTGCCACCCAAGACCAGCACAGCCGTTTGTTCGGCCTGCTTACAGTCATCCCCAGCATTATGGTACCCAAAAACCAAGTTGGAACGACCTCAAGACACTCCTTTAGGGGAGCGCAGAGTAGGGACAGATTGGTGCTGTGTGTTACAGCTCTCGCTCCTTTATCTGTCACTGGAAACAATCATGACAGATCAGTCCCAGCGAAAATCTAAGATCTATATGGGCCTTAAGGCTATTTTAGTATCGTTTGGCATCCGGTCTAGCACAATGGGTAAAAGCCTGTAGATCAGTGGTTTTGGAGAACCCTGGCTATAATTACTATATCCACAGCTCACAGTAGATTAGTGTGGTGGTCTGTGGGAAGAATTCCTCTTACATAGCTGGTCATTGGGAAGAATGTCACCGTTACAGATAGCCAAAAGATCATTGGTGTCACGTAAACTAATATAAACTGATAATTATTCAGCAATGGAACCTTTATCAGATTACTAAATAACAAACTGAGTAATATTGACCCACACACAGGAGTGTCATCCCATGCTTATAGCAGACACATCTAGATGACAAATTTTAGCACATTAGGATGCAGACAGCACGCTTGGATACAAATAGTCATATACAGCGTACGCACGCAGATGATGTACAGTTAGCAGTCTGTGTTGATTAATAAAACCAGGATTATTTCATGACAACACCAGTCTCAGGAGGATGCAAACATCACAAAGACAAACACTTACCAGCTGGAGCATGCAGGCGGCTGCTAAAATGGCTATGACACGGCTGGGTTTGAGTAAGACATCATCTCGGTATAAGGAGCCAAATGCCACCTGCAGAGCTGCAAAACAGAATCAGTATAAAGAATTGGAGGAGCAATCTGAGGACATTTCTTTTAAAAAGAAGGGAAAGAAAAGTCCATCTACATCTTGAAAGGCTCCAATGAGCGTTCTGGTCACAGGGCAATGGTGAAAAGTGAAAGCAACAAAACTATGAGAAATAAATAAAAACATAGATTTTGTTATTAAAGTTAAATCAGCTTTTATTTTACTATTTTTCTCATCACAATGTTAATGAAACATTTCGCTGGGTCGCTGATAAGGGGTGCTGTATACCGCTTTTATGTGATAAATTGATGCATGATTGCAAGAAGTGAGACGTGAGGGGCAGCAAGGCTGGGGTGGAAAGCGCTGGATACCCTCAGGGCAGGAAATGAGAGGCTTTATTATCCCATTGCTGTAGCTTCTATTAAACATTGTAAGATGCTGACAGGGTGCAAATAAATCAAAGTAAGCCATTTCAGTCCAGTAGAAGATTTTGTACAACTGTGAAATATAGATAGGCAGGCTGTCATGTTTAACAAGGTGGACAAAACCTGCACTGGCCAAACCAACAGCTTTTTTCCCTAGCATGGTGTAGATTTTTATAAATGTTTCCATTGAAACCAGCAGATCTTTTATATGAAACTTCAGGCAAACTTCCAGCAACAACAAACATTTTTTTCTGTTTTGGAATGATGGCTACCTGGGTCACAACGTTTTGCTGTGCAGATAGATGGCAGCAGAATGTCTCCATCCTCCTGGTTCAGGAATGCAGTTTTCTGTGTCACCTTTCCACCTTCAATGTCAAAACTAGACCATGAAATCAAAATCATTACCGCTCTCCAGTGAGCTGACCCAGAAGGCAGCAAACATGACAAGTAAGGAGTCTGAAGGTGGCATAGTAACCTGCATGCCTGAACAAGGAAGGTTTACTGCTTGATTGGGAACAAATACAAGACAGCAGGGAAAGCAACCTGTAAACCGGAATAAATATTATACATCTCCATAGCCATAGGCACGGTTTCCCAACATCCTACCAGACTTCTAGGGTTCCCCTACAGAATGCAAGTCTAGCATGCAAGAGGTGTAGCAGGCTGTGACTGTTGTGTTAATCCTACCACTTTCACCTCCACCCCTACCTGTCCCCAGAGACCACCAAACTCCTTTATCATCTCTCATGTGGACTACTGTAACCTCCTCCTCTCTGGTATTCCACTAACCCGACTCTCCTCTACAATCTATTATGAATGCTGCACTCAGACTTATCCATCCTTCCCACCTACCTACCTACCCCAAACACATCCTTCCCACAACTCCTCTTCTGCTGCATCTCTTTGTAGTTCTCTTCATTTGCTTCCATTTCACCTTGGAATCAAACTCATCTCCTGTATTTTGCCTTCATATCCCTCCACAGTTCTTGTCCCACTTACCTTTCTGACCTGATAGAAAAATACTCCCCTAGCCGATCTCTTCGCTCCTCCAATGATCTACTAATGACTTTGGGGTCATAACCTCATTACACACGCGGCTCCAAGACTTTTCTAGAGCTGCCCTGACTCTCTGGAATGGTCTTCCTCGTCCTAGTAGGCTTGCTCCTACTTTCTGCTCATTTAAAAGAGCTCATAAAACTCATCTTTTTAAACTCACCTACCCGTCGTCTTGTGATTTCTAAACCCTCACAACTTGCCCACCATTCCAATTCTCCCCTCCTATTGTAATAGTAACCACCACTTCGATTGTAAGCTCTTCTGGGCAGGATCCTCTCCTCCTCCTGCATCATTGCTTGTATCTGTGTATCATTTCCAAACCCTATGTAATGTTCACCACTGCGTAATATGTTGGTGCTATATAAATACTGGGTAGTAATAATAATAATATCTCACAATAAATAGGAGTTCATATAAAGTACATGTGGGAAAGGGAACTACATCTTATGCTTAGTCTACACAAGCTGTCTCCTCAGTGTTTAACCTGAGTCTTTTAAAGCCCATGTTTGAAATCCCCATGCATTCTAATTGGCTAATCTACACCGGGACGTTTCCTTCAAGCACCTTTAAGAGCTATATCTTAAACGTTGCTTTCAACGTTTAAAAAATTAAAACGCAGGGTAAATGCGGAAAATGCATAAAAACGCGGGAAAATCCTTGAAAATGCTCACATGAACTCAATGGAGGCTTTTACAAGCATTTTTAAGCTTTTTATGAAAGCTTCTATTGAAAACAATGGGGCTTTTATAAGCATTTTTAGCAGGACTTTGGAACATGGAAGCCCCCTTTAATAAGGAGACTCTCAGATCGCCACCACGCCACCCTGGGGAATGAGTACAGGGGTACATAAAACCCCCTACTCATTCCCTGAAAGGGTTAAAATATGTGTAAAAAATTGGACAGGGTTTTAATGGTAGAGTATTTTATAAAATGTGTGTGTTTGTGTAACTAAACTTTTTTTTTTTTCAGGTTATCCCAATGACAGGATGATTCCCACAGCTGCTTCATTCATAACATGAGCACGGCCATGGGACTCCTCCTGACAATGAGGGATCGCAGGGCACTAGGGATTAAATGAGGACAAGGCTCGCCATTCACCTCTATCTAGTGCCCTGTGATTGGCTGAGGTTTTACGTTTCTCAGCCATTCAGCACTAGACTTGATTCATTCATCTGCAGTGCTCTGTGATTGGCTGAGAAATAGGAAACCCTGATGACAGGTCAAGCATCATCAGGATATCCCTTTCCTCAGCCAATCAGGTACTGAGCAAACAGCGGATCTCTGCTATACTGACAGCTCCGCTCCTGATTGCTTCCGCAGGCCTAGAGGAGCTGTAGTATGTGCTACAGATACACAACACGTGTCACAGCTCCTCTAGGGCTGCAGGAGAATTCAGGGGAGCGGGGCTGTCACCATAGTAAAGCTCCGCTGACTGCTCTGTTCCCTGATTGGCTAAGGAAAGGGAAATCCTGATGATGCTTGAGCTGTTATCAGGGTTTCCTATTTCTCAGCCAATCACAGAGCACTAGAGATGAATGGGGACAAGTCTCTCCCTATTCAAGTCTAGTGCTGAATGGCTGAGAAACAGAAAACCTCAGCCAATCACAAAGCACTAGGGGTGAATGGAGAGCCTTGTCCTCATTTAACCCCTAGTGTCCTGCGATCCCTCACTGTCAGGAGGAGTCCCATGGCCGTGCTCATGTTATGAATGAAACAGCTGTGGGAATCATCCTGTCATTGGGATAACCTGTAAAAAAAAAAAAAAAAAAAAGTTTAGTTACACAAACACATTTAATAAAATGCTTTACCATTAAAGCCTTGTCCAATTTTTTTACACATATTTTAACACTTTCAAGGAAAGAGTAAGGGGTTTTATGTAACCCTGTACTCATTCCCTGAAAGAGTTAAAAGTAAACCTTTTGTAAAATCGCGGCAATTCGCGTCATAGGTATTTATAAAAGTTTTTTAGTGTTTTCAAGTCAAGCTTTAAAACGCTTGTAAAAGTACATAAAAACTTATATAAACGTGGTAGGAATGTTTATATGTGTTTTTAAAACCGACCATGTAGACCCAGCCATAGAGATAACATGGTTTGCTGTAAGAATTACAGAAGGGAAAAGGACCTCTAAAAAGCACCACTCTAGTGCCATCTACTGACCAAATTCAGTACTGCATAACAATACATTCCATTTTGACCTCTTGGCTTGCTTTATTACCTGGTGAATAACTTGGGTTTTGGGATGTAACATTTTGGGATGACAAATTTAGTGTTCACAGCTTTTGCTGCCATGGGAATCCAGTACCCCCTAATTCTGTCACCTTTAACCACCCCCACCTCATACTGTCTAATGCCCAGCCCCCTAGGAAGTCCCATTTTTTTTTGTATTATGCCCCAACTGTCCAGTGACCCTGTACTGGGACCCATTTTCAGTAACCACCCAAAGACAGTAGGGTGGCTATTGAAAACAGCAAGGTGGTGCTCCCAGCTAAAACAGGCAAGAGAGAACACCGCACAATGTATGTAACATCATTCAAACTTGTCTACCTGTCTTCTGTCTCCTAAACCCTCCATTCTTCCCAGCACTTAGTATACCCCCTTCCTATTGTGTTACTTCCCCCACCTCCTAGATTGTAAGCTCCTCTGGGCAGGGTCCTCCTCCTCCTGTGTCACTCTCTGTAACTGTCTGTCATTTGCAAGCCCTGTTTAATGTGGAGCACTGCATAATAGGTTGGTGCTATATAAATCCTGTTCATCAATATTAATAATATTAAAAACAGACCACCCCACAAGTCGGAATACTTTTGTACAACTCTAATAAGAAGTTTTCCAAATATAACACACATGGTACACTACTACAATGTTTGTTGCAGATGTGGTGACTGAATTAGTTTTATTTTTTAAGAACAAACTAAAACAATTACAGAAGACACCTGTTAGCTGTATTCTTGTAACTTTCTGTGAACTGAAATAAAATTGCACATTTTCTTTCTTCTAAGCCGATTTCTGTAAATCACAAATTTCTCTGCTCACAACTTAGAGAAGGTGAAGGAAGAAGATGTTTGTATTCAGTCAAATGACGATTGTGGCTCCTCCGCAGATACAAATCAGTGCATGAAAGTACGCAAGGACACAGCGTTATATGAAAGATACAGAAAAGAGACTAGAGAGAACACCTAAGGAGTGGTAAGCTGCAATCCTTAACATTTTAGTTCTCAGGTTTACATCTCCTATACCTTTCACACCTCCACTCCCTGACATCATTGCACCCTCCAGCTTTACATTTTTGTAGGGTTCTCATGCTGTTAAGTTACCTGACATGATGCAAATCTTTTATAATAATTTCAAATAAATGTAAAAAAAAAAAAAAAAAAACCACACACCTTTGGACTGAACTTTGACATTCGGAACCCTCTTGTATATCTGGGCACCTATCCACACAGTCTTTTAAAAGCCAGTAATCTCCCGGGACCCTTTCAATTGGGCGCACCACCCAGCACTTTTCAGTAACCGACCGGCATACAGGAGATGCCAACCGCCTACAGTTTCTTCCCGCCCATTTTAAAACAAATTCAGGGAAGAACACAAAGATTTTGAATTTTCTGTTAACAGTTTGAGGTTAGACAAATTCAAGTCATTCAAGGACAAGTCCTGATCCTCCTCATGCAATAACATGGCCTCCTCTGTAACACAGAGATGATGGGATATGTAGTCTGGGATTGGAAGGGGGTATACATGTATTGACATATTTAATATTGCCTTAAATGGGCTTTGTTGCCAACCCTTGGTACAAAGATATATGAGAAAAATATAAGAGAAATTATCATTAATACAATATCTGGTTTGCCAAAAAAGCCTTCTGTCTTCTTCTCATATATGTAGTCTGGGACCTTTTGTCTTCCCTACTTACGTGTCACAAGGTGACACATGATGGATCCTTCCACCAGTTGAATTTAGAGAGGAGAGGAAATAGGCTGCAGTGCAGTATGCAAGCATATTGAGCTCATGAAAGATTCTGCCTATAAGGTGTATCCAGATAAACCATCTGCTATAAAAATTTTCGTAAGTTTAGCTGGCCATCTGGAAACTGAAAATGGTAAACAAAGCATTTTGATGCAATTATAGATTCCCCATCTTGTCTCCATTTTAGTTCCCTGCTCCAAACCGGGTTTGCTTTGAGTGAGCAACCAAAAAAAGAAGATACAGACAAACATCTTTTTTTGTGTTTTGTCTGAAATCTTTTAATGGACATATGGAAGTCTAGCCTGTGAAAAACACGAGCGTTACACTTGGGACATTTCCTGACAAAGCATCAATCAGGTGTTCATTGTGACTAACCCGATGTATCTCTTCTTATCAACACAATCAGATGGCAATTCCCTTTATCTAAATCATCCAGCAGAATTCATTACTACAAACAAAACCCTGGCCATGGTGACAATGCCAGGCATTCATCTGACTGAAACGATTGGACTGAAGATACGTTCTGTGAAAGAATGTGCCGTGTTGTACAAAGACACATTGTACAGGTTGTAAAAAGATGGGATGTGTAAAGAGCGGCTTTACCTTTATTAAAAAATAAAAAACAAAAAGATTGACTTGTAAAAAGTATTGAATACTCATTGGCTTTAATATAGAACACAGAGCCAGAATAATGAAACATAAAAGCTTTGGGCACCCCCATTTGCGTTCTTTCAGGCACCCTAATATTTGTTTTACTAACTTTCTTTCATCACCAATTACAAACGATTTTTCTAGAACTCCCCCGACTCTCTGGAATGGTCTTCCTCGTCCTATTTGGCTTGCTCCTTCTTTCTGCTCATTTAAAAGAGCCCTTAAATTGCAAGCTCTTTGGGGCAGGGTCCTCTCATCCTTCCGTCTCACTGTCTGTATATGTCTGTCATTTGCAACCCTTATTTAATGTACAGCGCTGCATAATAAGTTGGCGCTATATAAGTCCCTTTAATATTATTTATAATAACAATAAAAATCTCCCTCTGGAATGTACATTGCGAGCTGCACTCCCAACCACATCACCAGAGGCTGCTATGGCAGACACCAGAGACGATATTACATCCTCCTCCCTTCTTTACGAATTCAGTGTTTTTTTCAGCCAGGAAGCTGTATTCGGACGATTAAGAAGTGATGAGGGGC
>NC_092859.1:154389229-154396701 GCF_032062135.1 Pyxicephalus adspersus
TAGCAACAAAGGAGTTGATTTAGAAAAAGGAACATTGACTGTTCACCTAGAAAAGTGAATTATTCCCACACAAGGAATATTTTACCTAACTCTGCTGATTTAAACCAGGCAATAATGTGAAAGGAAAAATCCTTTTTTTTTTTTTTTTTATTTCCTTGAAGATGATTGGTTTTTTTTTGCAAAGTAAACGTACATCACATTCACTAAGCAAAGCAAATTCTCTTACATACATACGTCCAATGGTTCTCATCCGATAATCAGCTCAGGGCCGATATAAGACGAGAATCCGGCGTGTGTATAGCGCCCGACTGTCCTGGCGGATCTACGGGCGATCCTAATGGATGCTAAGGGGAGAGCGTTCAGCGGGGTGCCTTGTTGTTGTCACCATCCTATCTGCATAGAGCAGAACGGTGCCGTAAGTACAGCACTAGTTCAAGCATCGTGAAAGTCCTTAGTCGTTAGAAAGGATCTTTCACATATGCAACACATGTATAGATTTACAACAATCTATAATATCGAAATACTGATCTGCCAATTCCCTGAGCAGAGCTGACAGGTTGTCTGGACACACAAAGCTCCACGCTGGAGCGTGGTGATGCTGAAAAGTGCCGGGCTAAAATGTATATTGCCAAAACCCAATACTAATAGCAAACAACATAGCAAGGTAGACAGGATGGGAAAGCACTGTGCAGAAACTCGATGGTATGGTAAATAAAGGGAGCCGGATGTAGATGTAGTACAGATAGGGGATAATCCAGTAAGGCATCTGTGTAGTCCCATCTTCATTCTGCAGCACAACCAACTCCCCTCCTGTTGTGTGCTACTTCCCCACATCTTAGAGTGTAAGCTCTTCCGGGCAGGGTCCTCTCCTCCTCCCGTGTCACACTCTGTATCTGTCATGTGCAAACCCCTATTTAATGTACAGCTCTGCGTAATATGTTGGCGACATATAAATCCTGTTTATTATCAACAATTTTACCTAGAAGACCCAACACATAACTAAACAAAAAACAAAAAATGATGCAAAAAGATGGAATTATGCAGTATATGGCATGATTTCAATGTCCGATAGTCTAGGATTATCAACTGATGATAATAGGCAGCAAAAAAGTCTATATTGCAAGCTCTTGTTGTTTTCAGAGGATGCCTAAACAGTTGAAGTTTCACTCATCAGGTAAATAAACTTGAGTTTTAAAACCAGCTACCAATTACAAGTCATTTATGCTGGCCGGCCAGAAGAGGGTGCCAGAGCCCTACTACAAGGCTGAATGGGTAATTGAATGCTGTAGTTAATATACAGCACTGTAATAGAGCTGTGGGCCATTAACCGTGATGCCTAACATTTGTTTTGGATTCGTTTAATAATTATTACACAGTATTTATATAGCACCATCATATTATGCAACCTTGTACAAAGTCCATAGTCATGTCACTAGCTGTCTCTCAGAGGGACTCACAATCTAATGTCCCTACTATAGTCATATGTCATTAACACAGTCTAAGGTCAATTTGCAGAGAAGCCAATTACCTAACTGCATATTTTTGCAATGTGGGAGGAAAGCGGAGTACCCAGGGGAAACCCAAGCAGACACGAGGAGAACCTGCAAACTCCATGCAGATAGTGCCCTGGCGGAGATTCCAACCTGGGACCCAGCGCGCTGCAAAGGCCGGAGTGCTAACCACTAAACCAGTGTCCTTATTATACATAGACTCCTTCATAAGGAGTCTATGACCTATCCATCTAGTATCATGAATCCTGTTCACCTTGACAGTGGTCAGTTCAATATTGAAAAGAAAAGCACAATACAGGTTTACAGTAAAATTTTACAAACCCATGGAAGTGGTGCACTTGGCCACCCAAATCATCAGGAAGTTTTACATAATAATTCTGATTGCCGGATGGTTACATTCCAGTCTGGATTTTTGACAGAAGCTGGGTTTTACTCTGCTCATCTTGCACTATGCCATGCTTCCTAAATACCCACCTACATTGTAGGTGTTTTTTTGTGGCATTTTTCTTCTCTGTATTATCCTGATTTTGTTGGCAAAATAATTGGCATGACAGCATTCAACTACACGGGCTTAAATGATCACTATCACACAGCAGTGTTTAGACTTAAAATGCAATCTTTTCATGCAATTTGTATTTTTTCCTAATCTGCCTAACCAATATTTTATTGGCATATTATCTTATCAATTACTATCTTCAGAGGTTAGCACTCTGGACGTTGCAGAAGTTCAAAACTTCGCTAGGACACCATCTGCATGGAGTTTGCAGGTGCTCCGGATTTTGTAATATATTTAGTGTATTTCAGGGTCTGCTGAATCCAGAAATGACATCGGTTTAATTGAAATGGCTCTAGTTCTTGTGATACAGGAATCAGAAAAGACGATTTTAATGACAAATGTTTACACAGCATATTATCTGAACAAGGACAGTGATTGCTTCAAATACATTTGTAAATTCTTCCCTGGGTTGAGTACTGAAAAATGAAAAGCAGGAATCCTTGATGGACCCCAGATTTGGAAACTGATAAATGATTCAAATTTCACAAGTTACAGACTGATACTGAAGCTTCTGCCTGGCACAGCTATGTCATGGTTGTCAAGAACATCTTGGGTAACCATAAAGCACAAAATTATGAAGTACTGGTATAAAACTTGCTCCTAAAGTTTAAAAATTTGGGTGCTACTATGAACATAAAGGTAAACTTTCTCCATAGCTATTTGTAAACATTTCCAGAAAACCTTGGCGATTTCAGTGAGGAACAAGAGGAGAGGTTCCATCAAGATATAAAGGTGATGGAAGAAAGGAACCAGGGCAGATGGGATAGACACAAGATGGCAGACCACTGCTGGAGCCTTCAACATGATTGTCCTGATCATCAGCAATCATACAAACTAAGTTTTTTAATGACTTCTTTGTGACTAGTTCTGTAAATATACTGAATACAGAATATATTGACATTAAGTATTTCAAAAACGTAATTTTGTATATGTAGGAATATCTAGTTTAGTTTTGCTTAATTTTCATGTTTCATTAGTTTTCTATGAGGTTATTATTGAGGTCATTATTTCAAAAACTAGAGCCAATCTAGCAAAACCAACAGCAAACTTGGAATCTGTGCATCAAACATAACCTAAAATGACTTTAATCTGTTTAGCAAGAAAATGTTTGGTGACCAGTGTAATATAACATAATATAAAATAAAAAGGGGCAAGGGGAATGTATCAGTCTCACATTGTCAAACGTAGTTTCTCTCCAACTAAAAAGTTATTTTTTATCACATTTGCATGCAGCATGTAAGTTCACCAGGCCACACCTGCACATTGGTGCCCAACAGATATTAAAAGTCCATGGGGCTGTAATGTAAAGACACAGCAATGACAGTGAATGCCAGTGGTGTTAGATTGTAAGCTCTTCGGGATAGGGTCTTCTCCTCATCCTGTGTCACTGTCTGTATCTTTCTGTCATTTGCAACCCCTATTTAATGTACAGCGCTGCGTAATATGTTGACGCTATATAAATTCTGTCCACATTTCCATGCAAATAGGAGTACAATGTTTTGCATGGTTTTTTTATTTTTTATTGTAGGCTGTAATTTCTAGGCATAACTCACTGATATTTGATAAATTAAATAATCTTAAAAACAAAACCCAAAAATCTGTTAAAAAAAAATTAAACATGTAATTTAAATGTATAGTAATATATATATATATATATATATATATATATATATATATATATATATATATATATATATATATATATATATATATTGGACTCAATACAGCTATTTTGTATTGAATCCAATACAAAATATTTGAATTTCCCGCCGATCCTCCCGCCCGCACCAATGTCACCGGGAAACCGGGAGATCGTTGTTGCATTGTGCGGCTGGAGGTCGGAGGAGGGGATCGTGTGCCCAAGACCTGCAGGGACCAGCAGGACAATGAGGGATGCCAACGGAGCAAGGTAAGCGTTTTTTTTTCTTTTTTTTTAGTTAAAAGCGGCCCCGAGTGTGACTCGGGAATACCGCTTTTTGCAGGTAAAATCCACCCCGAGTCACACTCCGGAATACTGCTAGGGGGGTTAATAACAAAAGAGCAATCCATTTCCCTACACATATTTGTGTATATACACAAAGTGGCGTTACGAGTCACCCCCAGGGGATGTGTCCTTGGTTCCTTGGGCTGTGAACTGAATGATGCCAGACGTCATTCAACCTGTGCCAGGTGGTGCGCCCAGCTAAAAGGGGCCAGAGAGAACACTGCATTTATGCAATGACAGAAGTTTCAAAAATTGTTTTTAGCATCACACATGGTGGATTTTTAATTTTATATGTTCACTGAACAGCAGAGAATTCATTAGACAGTTTTCAGGACATTTTTACCTGACAGAGGTAGATTTTGTGCAGGTTCCATTCTTTCCCAAGTGCGCATATCTTAATATCGCTGATCTCCCCATTCAGGAAGAGGGTCTGGTAAATATATTTTGATGTACTCTTCAGCTTCTTTCTGTAGCGTTAAAACAAATTATTAGCAATATGTTCCTTAAGGACTCCAGATAAAACTTTCTTTCACAATCTTTCACATTTAACTTGGCTTACCTCAAGCAATAATTTGCTGTGAACAAAGCATTGTAGAGTGGAGCCTCGGACCACAATATGACAGAACATTAAGCATGATTAGCGCAGCTGACAAGTGATAAGTAGACAGCACTATACACTGTACAAAAATGACACAATCAGGAATTATGTGTCTCATTAAAGCCTGCAGTAAAACCGGCATGCAAAATGACCTAATTACCCCATGTCAGAAAATATATAACCTTTTCACTTGCTGTTTATTGCCGAATATATTTAACATGGAAGCTACGGTGCAAATCTCTAAAAAAACAACCACACAGCTAGAAGTGACATTCCGCTTTTGGGAACCTGCACTAAAATCTGCTGTATTCACTTGAATGGGAGAAGTTTACATGATGGTCGAGCCTGCAGGAGAACGGTTCGACTCAAATACAAATATTTTCAGATGCACTGCCTATTTTATGGTTATCCGCTTTCCATGTCTGTGCTTTGCTGCAATGGGAGACTACAATAGGCTTTGAAAGCAAATGAAGTAACAATTGTTAAAACTCCCAGGAAATCCACCCTTGGAAATGCCATGCAACTATACCAGGAGTGCAAGTAGTTAAGAAGGGCCAGTAAAGATGAGCTGATTGTGAGGCACTTATTGTGTGGCCCTTAGGGGAGCCCATACAGACAACAGGCCTGGGAAAAAATATTAGCCTGGTTTCTATTAGCAAAATACTTTGTTTTCTTTCCTTCACAATATCATTATTAATGTGCTACCCAAATGCTATATAAATACAAGGTAACAAAAATAGGCTCATGTTCAACACAGAACATGAAAAGAGTGCCTAGCTTGCACCCACATGGCCTTTTTAATAAAGTCTACTCATAACACAAAGTTACAAAAACAAACAATTCCCATTGATTTATGTTTGCACATCCTAATGGCATGTGTGGGTGTGCTGGGTATGCCTGCACTGGAGTGCCACAATGTAGCTTTATATATCATACAATAAATCCTACACCCATGTAGCAAGCACTAAGAAAAATATACAGCTGCACCATGCTGACAGAGTCTATAACACAGTACAAAACACCTTCCATTTACCTGCACGGTGTGTTAAGCAAATCTTCTATCTCCTCTTCACTGTCACTGTCACACTGACATTCTAAGCTCCGCTTTCGCTTTCTACATTCACAAGAGCCAGTTGGCTTTGAGGATTCTTGGCCAAGCAGTTTACTGCTTAACGAGCCCATAGTTGCTTCCTGTGGAAAAATGTAGAAAAGAATAATTACAAAAAGAAGAAATATATATACACACATAGAATTATTATTATACAGTATTTGTATAGCGCCAACATTAAATAGGGGTTGCAAATGACAGATACAGACAGTACAGGACAGATGACAATGACAGATACAGAAACATGAGGAGAGGATCCTGCCCCGAAGAGCTTACAATCTAGGAGGTGTGGGAAGTAACAGACAATAGGAATTATGTAAATGTGATACATGTACTTCAGTGTTAGGTACACAGGAAGAAGGAACACATGCATGCACATACTATAAACACACAAAACCTATGCAGCCCCCTTTAAAACTGAAACAGAATATCCAAAGATGCCATATCCCCAAATAACACATATTTAGAGAGAGGAAACAGTCTTACTCAAACTTTAGCACGGAATTATTGGCAAAAATGTATCTAAAAACATTGTTTTATTTTATTAAAAAAAACATACAAAATATTACGAATTCCGTGACAATTACAAGCTGAAATACATGGCTTGGAACCACAGAATATCACACATAGCAAAATAGCTTTAAGTACAAGAGCCCCGACCCGTTTCACGGCAAGCGCCGTTTCTTCAGGGGATTTGATAGCAGAGCATCATAAATAGATATACAAAAGTCGAAAAATATTAAAACACACGTCTGTATATAGTTACTTGTGCGACCGATGTCTTGCCTAGCATTAGGATGTTACCAGTATCAAATCTGTACAATATTTCCAAGTGTTCATCAATACCGTTATATTGGTAGAGACGTCGGCCACTAACCTCAATGAACTGTATCCTGGTGTCATTAAAGACCAAACAAACCGGCAGATTAGCAGTAAAATGAATTTGTAATGCAAACGAGGAATATAGAAACATACCAGTAGTAGCAAACACACGTTATAGAACAGAAGAGGACCTGTATTTGGCTGCTCCAGTGACTGAGATTTAAAGGTATTTTGTACTCCAAGCAAGCAGCTCAGTATGCAGTAGCAAGGCGTATGTGTGCACCATCTTTGCTACTGAACAATTTATAACGGTCTGCAAACAGTCCTTGGATTCAGACACCCCGAGAGGTAACGGCAATAACAGCATATGTCTTTTATTCTCACTTGTCCCATCAGCCTGCAACCCCATCCAACTCCCATTTTCTCACGCAACATTAGTAGGACCTTAAAGCTCATTTTGCCCAGAAAAGATCTGATATAGGGGAATACTTGCTGAACAATCCTACACAAACTGTGCCTGGAATAAATGCGGACCCTCATATACACCATGTACAATGAAGTGCCAACAGTGGTGGGGGGGGCAACATAAACTGGAAAAAGGGAGCAGCTGCTAAGAGGCTAATTAGTAGAAGAAATATTATTTAAAAAGCCTGTAAGACCTCATAATAAGACGCTCATGGATATTCAAATATATCAAAAGGTTCTTTGAGTTTGGGGCCAATTTACCAGGCTTTTTACTTACAAATTTTGAGGGCCACAACTTGAAAACCTGAGGGACAAGAAGGATGCTATTTGCATGTGATGTGCATACCAACTTTGGGGTGCCTGTGGATCTTAAAAAAAGAAACCCCACTCGCCTCCAAAAGTTAATGAAGGTCACAGTTTTTGCCCTC
>NC_092859.1:154398100-154406040 GCF_032062135.1 Pyxicephalus adspersus
GTGTACAGAAGGGACCTGTTAACTCATTTTGAACAAAGCATCCAAAAAGGTGGCCATCAGTTATAAGAGATGGGGTTGAACACTACACTAGCAAAAACTTCTATAACTTTCCACAGGTAGGTAGTGGATTCACTGTAAAAACTCTTCACCTTTACACCATATAGACGACTCTTTTCAGTCAAAGATAGACGACTCTTTTCAGTCATCACTGCCACATTCCACTTGGTTTTATAATTAAAATTTACTATTGTAGCCACGTGCCTCTGTTCTTTCAGTGCCATTTCCCCTTCTGCTTCTTCCAGTGCATTATAACAGGTTGAAATGCCAGCACTGTGCCATGCAATAAAAGCTTAAATGGAACTAATGTTCCACTTTTAAGAATTATCATCATTAACAGGATTTATATAGCACCAACATATTACGCAGCGCTGTACATTAAATAGGGGTTGCAAATGACAGACGAATACAGACAGTGACACAAGAGGAGGAGAGGAACCTGTCCTGAAGAGCTTACAATCTAGAAGGTGGGGGGAAGTAACACACAATAGGAGGGGAGACATGTAGTGATGGGAAGTAGTGACAGTTTCAAAAGACAGAAGAAGATGGGTGGGTAAGGTTGTGAAGCGTTGGGTTTTATGGGCTCTTTTAAATGAGCAGAGTAGGAGCAAGTCGAATAAGACGAGGAGAACCATTCTAGAGAGTTGGGGCAGCTCTAGAAAAGTTTTAAGTACACGTGATGAGGTTATGAGTGAGGAAGTCATTAGTAGGTCATTGGAGGAACAGAGAGCAGCTAGGGAGAGATTTTTTTTTACCAGGTCAGAAAGGTAAGTGGGACAAGAACTGTGTAGGGATTTGAAGGCAAAGAAGAGGATCATGAAATTGATTCTAAGGTGAAATGGAAGCCAATGAAGAGAACTGCAAAGAGAAGCAGCAGAAGAACAAGAGAGGTGGGAAGGAAGGATAAGTCTGGCTGCAACATTCACAATAGATTGTAGAGGAGAGAATCCATAACTATGCAGGTTATAATAGTTGAAAAGGACAGGCGATGTCCCTTCTACAATAATCCCTCCTACCTGCCTGACTGTTCTGGGTATATGGCAAAAAGCTGAGCCGAGGATGCACAGATAGAAAGAATTAACTGCGCTGGAATTACATCACCCCGGCCAATTAAGATGAAAAAAGGTAGCACCATGCAAGCTAAATATTGTAGGTTTAGTTCTGCTTTAATGAACTCATAGTGCGGGGCTTGTGTCATTGATATTGACATATCGAAGATCATTTAGAGCTCATTAACAGATGTATTTGACCTGCAGGTTTAGGATTCTGTAAAGGTGCTAGATTTTTCAGTGCTGGAGATTCATTCATGTGCATTTGGGTGAAAATCAGTGTATCAGAAAAATAGAGTACTATTGTATTCCCTACCCTGCAGCTGGGTGCATCCCTCTCATAGCTCCTTCCATAGAACAGCGCCGGCTAGTTTGGTGCAGCTCTTATTCATTCTTGTTGTCACATAAATGTCACCTCATTGTCACTAATGAACATTTCCAAGTGACAATTAATGTGCATCAGTCCTCACGACTTACTAAGTGCCTAGAATGACGATACAGATTAACAGGATTTTCAAGCACGTTCTTTTTTTTTTTTATGTACCCAGAACTATTGGCCTTTATGCTTGCCTGGAGTTCCACTTTAATCACTGCACATTTGAATCCGCCACCCTTCTTACCAGCTGATGAATGTCATAGCGATTATGACATTTAATTTACATGAAACAAAGAATGACTTCAAAGGTTTTCTCCCTCGAAGGAGCCAATTAACGATCGTTCATGGCACAGAAACAGGCGAAGATGCGAGAGCATGAAAACCATTACGAAGAGAGGGACCAATGGAAGACAGGCGCTGTGTGCATGACAGATGGATGAGCATTAATCAAGTTCCTGGGCAAACAAGCAGGTGTAGAATGTTTTTCCAACGACAAAATTCCAGGAAACTATTGTATCACATGAATGATGAATGTATTGGAACATGCTAGTGACATTAGCTGTAAAATTCAGAAGTAAAAAACAATTATAGATGCTAAATTAAAGCTTTTTTTATTTTAATGTATTGAACGCCAAAAGCCTTTAGGGCCATTTCCGACTTCTTTCAGCTGCAGGCCCATTCACGTGAATGGGAATCTGTTTTTGCATGCTTGGCCACACAGTTGTTTAAGCTGCGGCCACAGCTGTGTTGAAATCTGGTTAGCTGTGGTGCCGTTTACCTGTCGTGAGCACACAGCAGGAGTTTGCTGAGCGCTCAGGAGCAAAAACCTTGCCGTTTTACACCACGAGTGAGAAAGGGCCCCAAGGGATAGTGGAAAAGGTCAAGGTCATGTCATGGTTTTACTGCTATCTGTATTGCATTTGAAAACTTTAACCTTAAATTCTTTGACAGCTTAAAGCAGATCTATCATCACATTTTTTACATTATATAAAAGGGTAGCTAACCCTTTTACATAAGACAAAAAATGGTTCATACATTTTTTTAATTGGAAGGGGAAGACCCCTCCCTTCCCTCTTTGCATGCACATTGGGATCAGCACTTAGTTTACAGGAAGGCGTGTCACTAGATCTTGCACCTGATGGCGATATCACAAGATGAAAGAAGATGAAAAAAGATGGCGGCGCCTGATGTGCAACCTGCGCTGGGAACAAGAAGGAAGACGGGACTGCAGAGAGCTTTCCACCTGCACAGGGAAGAGTGAAAGAGGAAATACATGATATAGAATAAACTGGCATCCCTATGATCACAAAAGGGCCTGAAAGGTTATAGTGGATGGGGTAAATAGTCCATTAGGCCACTGTTCCCCATCAAATGAGCTGCAATCATCCTCCTCCTCTATTAAACTTAGAGTCGGTGGCCAATCCTTTTTGGCTGATTTTCCTTATTGAAAAATATTACATCAATTAGGTAGATTTTCTATGATTACAGCAAAACTAAACTCGGTATACTGGACACTTGTGGCCCGGACTGTATGCAGCCACCTTGCAGCGATGACAACCCCAGGACAGCCACTGTCCTGGATGACTATTGACCATGCAATGCTCTACACAGATTTTTCTATTCAGCTGGGTAGGGAAAAGCTGTAGGCAGGTGGTCAAAAAGTGAGCAAGGCAACATTTTTAGCATTCCCAGTTGCCTTAGCTTTTCAGTAACCTCCCAAGAACAGCCATGTGATTACTGAAAAATGCTGGGTGGTGCGCCCAGCAAAAAGGGTTTGAAGAGACTACTGATGATGTAACGCCTGCAAATGCACTGTACAGAGTGGAGCTGGAAAAACACCAAGATTTGGGAATTTGACAAACAAGATATTTCAAATCTCTTGTCAATCAGTACTACCTGCTGTTGATTTTTTTAAGCTGGGTTCCACTTTAAATGTGACCCTCAAAAGAAAACACAGCAGATCTTTTAAGCACTGTATACATGAGTAAGAATGCCTATTTTTCTGACTGTTGAAGCAATAAACCTAATTTTGTCTTTGAAGATGAACTTAAGCTTGGAATCAATAAAATACGTTTGTAAAATCCACATTTGTTTCCTAATATTTCAGTAGCAAAGTATATTACCTTTATCTGTAGTCATCGAATGTTTGAATTGAATGTCTACAATTCTATGGTGCTGGTACCCTTCGTAACCCCATGTCACAAATGTGCAAATACACCCACACAAAGTGCCTGAAAATGTCAGCTTTACTTCTGCTTACACTAGGCAGCATGCCGTTATGAAATATAAAAATGGTAATTCATACATATGCACAGGAACAACCTAAAATTACAGGAATTAGATTTAGGGGTCAACTGGTGTCAGCCTCTGGATACTGGGCCAGTTACTTTGAGAGCAAAGCCTACTACATGTATAAAATCACATATGAGCCATTAAAAAGATTAAATATGTACCAAGAAAAAATAACCTGAAGTGATAAAGTAATGATGGAAGCAGCTGCCCCAAAACTAGTATGCAACAAATAAGCCAGGGAACAACTTCCAATTATAGCCTGGTCACCCTGGGGTATTTTTTTGCCCTCAAAGCGGAACTAAACGTTTTATATACTTTCTGGTTCAGGTAGGGGTGCTGCTATGATCTCTCCGGCCGTGCTCCAAGTAATTACCCTTCTTATCAAAATTGAAATTCCTATTGTAGGAAATGCCAAAAATTGCATCTTAATGTATACTTCTGGAAGAATCAGTGTGCCAATCACACAAGTAGAAAACAACGTGTCTGAAAAAATTCTGGACAGAAAGCCTCCAGGTTGCCATATTTAAAAAGAAGTACGGAGATCAACTCCATAAAACTGTGATTGTGCTTTGAAATGTAAGGGTAACTTACAATGTAAGGGTAACTAAACAATAAATTACAAAAAGGTAAAAATGTGTATGCTATATTAATTTTGCTTTTATTCTTATCAACGTGGAGTTACCCTTTAAACCACAGAAGCCGATTGACATACTTATATTCCACCCTCCTACCTCTAGGTATTAAGTGTCACTCTAGTTATATTATGGTGAGATTTGTAGAGTTTGAACTAAGCAATCCTCAGGCTAGTTAAGTGCTTTTGAAACAGCAGAGAAATGTTACAACACAACAACAGATGCTACTGTTTTCTTTGCCAAGTTTAAGAGATTGGACAAATATGACACTATTCTCCTTTCTGATATAATGTGTTGATATAATGAGTCTGGCGCATATCATACGAGCTTAGTCTTCTAACATTCATCAATCCATAGCCAGTTAAAGACCCAGGAGGATCCGTATATATCCTGGATTCCTTCTCTGCCAAGTCCATGCCAATCTGTGCAACCTGCAGTCATTTTCACAGCTTAGGCCCCGACTTCTGTAAGCTTTGGGACACATGGATGCATACATTTATGGTTATAAAGTAAATGGTCCCCCATCTTAACCCAACCTAGTGTTTGGAGAAAATGCTTGTATAACTCCAGCTTACCTAAACAAATGCATTCATTCATTCAGGAATTAATTAAAATCTATGGGCTAGCTTAGGGTTAAGATGCAGGTCAGTCGCACCGATGTGTGACCCAATGCTTAGAGAAGATTTTAGCGCTAATTTAAAAACGGATAATGAGCGAGATTGGCACTGGAGGATGCAGTGTGAGATGGGGTAGCATAAGCAGAAGCCAAAAGGAATAAGGATGGCGGCACCTCCACACCAGGATGAGGAAAATCCAGGACAGCGCGGGAGCAAAATTAGTCCAACTATGGAGGAATGAGGGGCTCTGCTTAAGTGAATTTTTTTTTTTTTTTTTTTTTTAATTTAAAAAAAAAGTTTCAATTTAAGTGCATTTGCAACCCCTGAGCCTAAAATTCTGGACAGCCAGTTGAGACCCATTTTCACGCCTGCAGAAAGATTTACCTGGAAAGAGACTCTCAGTACAAAAGCACACAGTTAGGATGTAAATCAGCAGTCTAATTGAGAGCATCAGAGGCTGGAAGAAAAACTATACTATAAGTCTATGTAAGCTGCCATTGCAGGACTCATTCTAGAGCAGCGGTCACCAAAGAAAAATTTGGTGGTCCATAGGAAAATTACTTGGCTGGTGTGCCCCCAGCAGAGTCCTTTTACTAACCGCACTGATCATGTCCCCCGTAGTCATAGCCCCCATGATGTTTAGCAAGTATGTCTGAGCCTGTGGTGGGAGAGTAGGTAGGTTCATAGATAAGTTTCTGTCCTATACAGACACTGAATTGTCCATATAAATGATAGTTACAGCGATGGAAGAACATAAAAGTAATATACAGATCATGCTGGACCCTCCCATAAGAAAAGCAGTGACATTTTATGTTGGTCCTTCAGCAATTGGTCCTGCCAAACCTTTATATAAAGTCGGGAGGCATTTTGACCATAACCTAGGTTTTTGGCATTTGTGAACATTCATCGAAGTTGTAAAAATTCAGTGCCTTTATGCAGCTTTTTACTAATTCTTCTGGCGGTCCAAGTCTCTAACTTTCCCTCCATTCCAGCTCCAGTCGCAGTCTTTTTTTTTTTTCAGAATTCCCTTTCCATGTCTTTGAATCAGACTGCCTTTAACACCGGGAAACTTGCTAAACACATGTATGTCGGTTTGTCGACAAGGCTGAGTAAATAGGGCTGTCAAAAGCAGAAAGATGCAACTAGAGATATCATTATCAAAATAGTCTTGTAGTGCAAAATATGTCTAGCAACGACAATTGCCAGCAATCTTCCCAGGCTCCCAGCAGCAGCTCATTAAAATGCTGAGAAGCGGATAACCTTTCCGTACAAAGAGAAAATAATGACTTGCATCTCCGTGACCCAAACACAAGTTCATTTCTAGCAACATGAAAATATACTAGAAACATTACAGACAAAACACAAATAACGTACAAGTCTGCAAGCAATAGAGAGAATTGTCTTCACTTCTTTACTGTAAGAAAATCAACTCATTAGCCACAAATTGGCCACTTTTCTCATCCGTTGGTTGTCCTAGGACTTGGCTACAGC
Organism: Pyxicephalus adspersus; assembly: GCF_032062135.1. NCBI lineage: Eukaryota > Metazoa > Chordata > Amphibia > Anura > Pyxicephalidae > Pyxicephalus > Pyxicephalus adspersus. Next base: position 154,404,615 of record NC_092859.1, read on the forward strand.
TATGCCATATGGGTTGAGTCATTGGCCCATCTGTCATGGAGAAAACATGTCTACAAAAGCGGTTATAAAGTCTTTCCTATGCAAAATGTGCCATACTGGCCCAAGCTTGAGGACCTTTTTCTCCTGCAGCCAAGAAAAGGATATTTTAAAGCCCCTTCTCTACTAGCACTTGGAACAGACTAACTTGTTTCTAAAATTTATATTAAACATTTGCCTAAAATATCAACAACCCTAATATACGATAAGTCAATGCAATTTATTTTTGTAGACAGAAACATTACCAGGTGCAAGGGTCTTCTCTTGAAGCGCTGGTTTCTGATTAAAGAAGTGTGCAGATTTTATTCAAATTAAAATAAGTTAAAGCATAACCATACTTTCCTTTAAGTATTCCCTATGCGCTCTTGTATTAAAATATTCCTAATTACCCTGTCCATGTTGCAGCATTGTCCCCAATTCCCCCCTCTTGGTCCAGTGTTGGCAGTTCTTGATGGACAGAATTGGTTCTGCCTATTTCTAGCATCATCACATAGGCCGGACCATCAATACTCCAGTCATGATGGTGCTTTGCCATTACTGAAAGAAAAATAGATGGCTGCTAGATGTCACTAGGGGGTGAAGTTGTTGCACCAACATGAACAAGTGCTGTACTATGTTCTGTTCTATGGAGAGCAGAAGGATGAGCGAGCAACTGTGCTCTCTACCCTTCACTTGTATAGCAGTCGTTCATCTTTCATGGATCGCCTGATTCTCACCCGATACCAGCCCTAAATCAATAAGCGGATGAGAATCATTTGATGTGTGTACAGTCCCCTACAATTGGTAGGGCCAGGATCACATAACTCCCATGCATGAGTTCATTGCTGGTGCGTGCAGGGAAGCCTGGTACCCTGGCAACCAAAGCCAACGCGGTGCATGCGCAACTCAGCTTTTTGCTAGATACCCAGAGCAATCAGGCAGGTAGGTAGGAGAGAATTTTGCACCTTTCTATTCCCTAAGATTAAAAACATAATGGTAACTTAAGCACGCAAACACAATTACAAAATGGTTTGAAAGTCAGTCCTATGGCCCAAGGCATCGAACCTAAAAAAAACACCCAGCACTTTTCAGTACCCGCCTGGCTGTTTTTTGGGTGGTTACTGATAAGTTAGGTCATAATACAGGGGCCATCGCCCGCCTACAATTTCTTACCACCTAGCCTAAAATCATTTCTGTGTTGAACACTGAAAATTTTATTTGCAATGACTTGACTATGCAAGACTTGTCAGCCTGGTTCATCTTTGTGACACACACACTAGCTCAAAGTTTTTGCACACGTTTTCTCTAGTGATTTTTTTTTTTTTTTTAGCCAAAAAGTCTAATACTAGTTATCATACTGCCAATGCCTTATTTGTCTAATCAGCAATAATCATAGCGGCACAATTCAGCA
>NC_092859.1:154406543-154409608 GCF_032062135.1 Pyxicephalus adspersus
GAACTTAAAATTCCATGTTCTACGGAACATCTCCAAATGTGTCCAAGCAGTACCCTACAAGATATACCTGTTGCCTTTAATACCTCCAAAAAAAAAAAAACGACTATGGTCTGTCTAGGTATTGCGGTTTATAGCCATAGTTATCTGCAGGGAGAGATCATCTATGGAACTGCTGCCTTCTGGTAATAATCTTACCAGATTTGGTGACGTTACCACTGTCTTCTCCTAGTTGGAGAATACCTTGCAACCAAAGAGCTGCATTGCATGCATTTTATTGCTTTGGGTTCATACATTTTGTGGGAGTTTGTGATTTATGGAATTTTCCTGCCGATCATGAATTGCTCCCACACCAGTTACCTGAACACTAGCTATCATGGAAATCCGTGTCCCTACCAATATTTCCACCACCAGGTGGACCAGAAACAACCGAACAATGTAGGTCTGGCCAGGAGAAAAAAAGAGCTGAAGAGAGCTCATGGACAATATTGGTGACCAGTCCTTAGCCCTCTGCTTGCCCTTGTTGGGTTCATATTCCACCGTTCAGGTCCTCTTCAGGATAAATATCATTACACACCAAGGAGGAAGCTTGTTAGACTGCGGCAATGCAGACAGCTACTCGAGAAAGATTTCATCATGTGGAAGATGACCCAGTGCTGGACCATTAGTCCAAAAAGAAAATCACGGTTACCAGGGTCACTTGGTATCTTCGATGTTCTCCATGGTTTAAATAAGAAAAATGCTGGCTAAGCTTATCTTGTGGACCTCCACTGCAACACTAGTTGGTAATGAAGCCTAAGCATAGAACTGTTACTCAGAAATTTCCATACCTGTATCACAAATACATAACCCGGGTCATAGATAGCCAGGTAAACACAGCTCAGGGAATAAAATGTATTAAATAAATAAAAGGCATTCTTACATTTTGGAATCTAAAAGTATATAAGAGTCAAGGGGTGGAGGGGGAAGTAGTTGCAAGAAGAGAATAAAGGAACTGCACAAAAGTTAACCAAATTTATTCCAACAGGAAACCAATGACCTGCTCAACAATTGGGAAACCCAGGGAAGAAACTGGCTATTCTAAATAGCTTTGCTCAGTTTTTCACTTTTGGCAAACAGAAAATAAACGGCGTATTTTGTTGTCTCACCATCATCCAGCTTTTTTTGAGAAAATTGTTACAGGCTACGTTATGCTTTTGTAATAACAATTGGACTGGAAAGAAGTGTGCACAGCCAGCATTGTTTTAACCAAAGCAATCCAATGAACAGAACCAGGTGGAAGAGAAAATTGGCGATTGGTTTTGGAATCTTTTTTTCAGACTTGGTTTTGCATTTTTGGGTAGTGGCATATGAAAGTTAACAACACAATGCAAAAAAAAATCTCTAAAGATATATATGATAGGGAAATGAGGCTTGCTGCTAAAAAAAAAAAATGTTTATTGGTAAAGGGTTAATGTTCAGAGTCACCATATATTATTGACTTGCAGCATCCTTGCCTATAAAGTAAACTCACCCCCCAAGAATACAACATTTAATTATGTGCTAAATGCTGGTTTTAGAATTTTAAAGATTTACATAACATTTGTTGATGACGTGCAATTTTTTACACATTGAACAGAGTCGCCCGATATCTAAGTCTGAATTGCTCAACCAGCTTTAGAATTTTCTAGCTTAAGCTGCCAGCGGATGGCTAATGACCCGATGTGTCAAATCTTCATGTACGTATCGCAAAGATAATACATACTCAAATTGAAAACGCTATATTTTCCAATTCTAAGGGTTCAATTACATCGCAGTTTGTTAAAGTGTCCAGCATATTAAATGGCACCTCTACAAAACCAACAGAAGAAAACTAAGTGCACAAAGGGTACAACATACTGATTATTCAACTGAATAGATTTCTGCAAGTTTATCAAACAAAACAAATTCAGTTCTCAGGTGCGCTGCTAGGCACTTCCATTCCTATAGCAGATGGTAACACCAGGGCTGTGAATTTGGAATATTAAAGTTTGACTGATGCGATTTCAAGTCAGAGTGCCTCTAATTAATACACCCATGCTGCTTTTCCTGTATTGATTGAAAGCATGCAGCATGCTAGGCGTTTCATCTGGCTAAGACAGAACAATAATTCCTTCTTAATTACACAGTATTTATATAGCGCCAACATATTACACAGCACTGAACAAGGTCCATAGTCTTGTCACTAGCTGTCCCTCAAAGGAGCTCACTATCTAATGTCCCTACCATAGTCATATGTCATTATCACAGGTCTAAGGACAATGTTTTTGGGGGGACAATTAACTCTATTGCATGTTTTTGAATTGTGGGAGGAAACCCATGCAAACACGGGGAGAACCTGCAAACTCCATGTAGGTAGTGTGCTGTCAGAGATTTAAATCTAGGACCAAGCACTGCAAAGGCCAGAGAGCTAACCACGGAGCCACTGTGCTACCCCAGTGGTTTTGCAGAATAACTATTGTGGACCATCTCACATGAAAGAAAAACAGTCTCGGTATGGGTAATAAGCAGGGTAGAGGTTCATTTTCTCACACTTCTTTAGCTTCCAACATGAACGTTACCGTCATGCTCAAGCATTGGTCCAATTTTAAAAGGTATACTGCCAACCCACTTAAAATGATTGGGCTTTCCAAAAACAATATGCTTTAATACAGCCGTCACCAACCAGTGGTCTGTGGACCACGAGAAAACTTTGGTGGTCCACAGAAAAATTTGGAAATGTTGTTTTATTGGTAATAAAACAAAAATAATATTCTAATAAATTATTGCACTAAATTCATGAACTGTACTAGACGGAAAAACAAGGGAGGCGCAGCCTTGTTTCCACCATTACAACAGTCATCCCGATCTGTGAATACAGATTCTCGTCCGATTGTTTTATTTATGTCTCAGATGTTCTTTTAGGTAATTATCACCTTACCGGTCACCCGTGAATTTTCTTTAACTTTTATATTTAATGGCATCAAATGGTTTGACTTTCATAATTATCATTTCTTGTTTGGTCTTAGATTTGAATGAAATAAACCCATAATGAGTGAGAAAAAGCAAAC
>NC_092859.1:154409923-154411469 GCF_032062135.1 Pyxicephalus adspersus
CTTCTCTCCTCTGCCAGCATCGTGTCTTCTCCTGTCTGTAAAGCAGAGCGAAGGAAGCCGGCACAGCGCCACCTGCTGTTCCCTGTCCTAACTGCCGTACAGTGGAAAAAAGCACAGAGTGATCAGAAGGGGAATTTGAAAGGCACATGAGTGATCAGAAAGGGGAATAATCTTTCAGAATCTTTTTTTTCTAGATTTTCCTCCTTTAAAATTGGGTGCGTCCTCTACGGCGAAAAATACGGTATTTTACAAATGTATTTATCTTTTTAAAAAAATTCATAATAATGGTCCGCAGGATTTAAAATGATGAATTTAGTGGTCCGTGAGGTTGGAAAGGTTGGGGACCCCTGCTTTAATACACAATAACTCAAAGCAACATGAGTGGAGCCCTGCAGGAAAAAAAAAAAATCTATAAAACAAAGTAAAAAAAAAAAAATAAAAAGTATACTGACCTGATCACTGAAAATGACAAAGGTTGGTGTTCATAATATACCGTTATTTACTTTAATTATATATGCCAGCAGAGCAGAAGACCTTCATTTGTATGGAAATTCCTCTAGCACTTTATTTATATGCACCATAGAACATAGCATACATGGGGAAAATTGCTTTGTTATGTTGGGACTGCATTGTAATCTCAGAAATTAAAGGAACACGAAAGCGATATCAGCCGTCACGTTAGCAGGTTTAGTCTTGAAGATGATCACCAAATTGATCAAAGAGAAGAACCAGGACCAACAAGCTAGGGGACTCAAGCAATGGCCAATTTTAAAGTACTGAAGGTTTTAATGTATATGGGGGTTTAATAAGTTCATCCCTTCAGAAGAGATCACAACTCCCAAGTTGTTTATTGGTTTACCTTTTGGGGGACAGGTCAGTGTTCTGCCCAGCCCCTTTTAGCTGGGTGCACCACCCGGCACTTTTCAGTAACCACCCAGCTGTTCATGGGCGATTACTGCAGAGTTGGGTCACAATACAGGGGCTGCCACCCGCCTAGAATTTCTTCCCACCCAGCTTAAAAAAAAATTACTAGGTTGAACACTGCAGGTGATCTATGGAACCCATGAAGAAGGGTTTAAGGATTACCTGTTGTCACAGCAGGAGCAGAAAGGAAAGCTTGTTTCAATAATTTTCGACTTCATTAGAAAGCCGATGAGCCGCAATCTTTTTGGATGACGTAGTTATGCGTGACTCCTTTAAAATATTACATAGCTTATAGACTGCTGGAACCAGGACAGTTGGAGATGGCAGCAACTATTTCAGGGTCATCTGAAAGACCATCTTGAGGAATATGTTAGCGAGATAGAAATCACAGAGGATCCTAAAAGTATTGCAAAGATTCACAGACATGACAAAAACTCAACATCCATCCCTGTTATTAATAAGAAGTCTTCAACTCGTCTTTGATAGAAAATATGTTGCATGCCATTTGTAGATATAACTTGGTGGAGCATGATCTCCATGAAAGCAGTCAAAGAGCTTTGTTATTAGGGGTAGCTGGTAGCGATTGTTGACAGTGATAATGTTTAGTCCTCTAATCAATACA
>NC_092859.1:154412873-154414170 GCF_032062135.1 Pyxicephalus adspersus
GGCTCCAAGACTTTTCTAGAGCTGCCCCGACTCTCTGGAATGGTCTTCCTCATCCTTTTCGGCTTGCTGCTAATTTCTGCACATTTAAAAAAGCCCTCAAAACCCAACGCTTCACCCTCACCAACCCATCTTCTCTTGTACTCAGCCCCCATTCCATATCCCCCTACTGGGTGCTACTTCCCCCATTCTAGATTGTAAGCTCTTCGGGGCAGGGTTCTCTCCTCCTGTATCACTGTCTGTATCAGTCTGTCATTTGCAATCCCTATTTAATGTACAGCGCTGCGTAATATGTTGACGCTATATAAATCCTGTTAATAATAATAATGCCCTTATTTAATATACAGCACTGTGTAATATGTTGGTGCTATATAAATACAGTTTAATAATAATAATCCATGGATAGCACTGTTCAGTATGCAAAAGGTGATTCAACACCAAACAGCAGCAATATTCTCTGCTTAGAACTCAACAGAACCTCCAATAAAAGGACATTTACCCCTCGAGATGTGAGAGAACTGGCACTTTTTATTAAAAAAAATAGAAAAATAAATGATAAAAGATAAAACCACTCCAATCACTAATGATTAACATCAGTACATAACACTACATACAATGCAAATTCAGATGGGAAGGACTAAGTTAAGATCTTTACTTCTTATCCCTGCACACAATTATGGGACAAACAACACAACATGAAAGGAATATATGAGTAAGTTTCTTTACAAAATCAATGTACCCGTATGAAAATTTGTACTCAGAAAGCATTGCTTCCCATCCACTCCTGATATCAATACATGGCCTATGAGCTCTATATGACACCAATTTTTCCAGTTTAGGGCCCTTCAATCCTTCCTGATCCCAGATATTCCTTGGATCAACAGTCTCCATTATCATTACTTTAAATCCTTAATACCCAGTTATATTCTGTGCTTCTAGAAACCATCCAGCTCTTTCTTAAATTTACATAGTAGGTTAGGTTGAAAAATGACATAAGTCCATCAAGTTCAACCACTAGGGAAATAAACAAATCCCAGATATAAAACCCGATAATACATAGTTGGTCCAGAGGAAGGCAAAAAAACCCCGGGTACAATTTGCTCCAACAGGGGAAAACATTCCTTCCCTATTGCATGAGACAATCGGATGTTCCCTGGATCAGCAGTCTCTGTTATCTTTACTTTGAATCCTTAATCCCAGTTATATTCTGTGCTTCTAGAAATCATCCAGCTTTTTCCTAAAGCAATCTATAGTAGTTGCTGAAACTACTTCCTGACGGAGCCGATTCCACATTTTCACA
>NC_092859.1:154414566-154415401 GCF_032062135.1 Pyxicephalus adspersus
TTTTAATACAAGAAAGTACTTTACTAGCTTTAGATATTGCAGCTTGGCATTGCATGCTGTTATTAAGTTTATGATCTACCAGAACCCCCAGATCCTTTTCCATTTCTGACTCAAAATGCTTTGTAATGAACTGAGCCGTCGTGGGACTTTAAAAACTAACTGACTTGAGCTGGTGGGGTGATTCTGGGGCCCTCTTGCTTCAAAGAGACCCAAAAAACTAGCAGAACGCCAGCATTGAGTGTAATTCAGAAGACCGCTGATCAGCTGACTGCATGCTCAATGAACCCCTCTCATCATCGTACATGGGCCTTTTCTGGCTCTGCTACGCATGTGCAAATCGCTGACCCACAGTGGCTGCACAAGACTCGCATGCTCCACCAGATCTGAGCACACCGACCGCACTGTGCACATAACCTGCAGTCTTTTCTGAGAGCACACACATTGAGGTGGCTACGATGGAGCTCCATGGAGTCCCCACAAATGAACATAGGCAAAGAAAGTGAAGTCATAATACAAAAGATTATCCAAATGAAATGAGAACAAATGTGAAGCAATGCAAGTGTGGCTACAAGACTTTCATTTTTTTAAAACTGGGTTTAAAACACTTAAAGCCTACTTAAACTCACTTTGCATAAAAGGGTAGACAAACCTTTTATGTAAGGTATAAAAACGGTTTGTTTATTATTTAAGTGCAACACCCTTGCTTAAAAAAATAAAAGGGTGTAGCACCGGCCCCTCAATTCTCGAATGAATGGAAGCACAAAGCCTCCTGGGATACCTACATTGCGCATCCGGGAGGCTCCTGGGTGCTCCTTCTGCACATGCCCGAGCACAT
>NC_092859.1:154415638-154416286 GCF_032062135.1 Pyxicephalus adspersus
TTTTAGGTTCAATCTAAAAATCAAATCAAAAACAAATCAAAAGCACACGGCTGTCACAGGAAATGAATAGGAAAGAAGCTAATTTTATGAGTGAATTGAAAAGGGAATAATTTCTAAATAGATCCAATATGTGCAAAATTCCCAATATTTTAATTGTAATATTTTATGGTAACATTTAATGCAAGTGACCAAAAAATCGGTCTTTCTGGAAACTTCTATTTAAAAAGTGCCCCCCCTACAAATGATGTATTTAAAATCTGGTATTTTAAGGGTGTAAATATTATTTTTAATACAATTTGTTTGTATAAAAATTACAATGTGTTGTTTAAGGATGTAATCAAATATAAATTTAATAAAGTCTCCACCCAATCCCCCCCACCTCTATCATGAGCAGGAAACAAATCCTCGTCTTTTTAGGGTGCAATATAAAAAATATTAACTGATTATGTATTTATTGATGACTCCCCCTGCTTACCTGGGGGGGGTCCTCATTAAATATATCATTAGGTACACCCATGAAGATCCCCAGGCAGGTAATACTTGCCAAAAATTACAGATTTTATGCATCACCTGCACATGATGAGTGTTTGGGGGGGGTCTTTATTAAATATATCATTATTACACCAATGAATACCCCATGGGTGTAAT
>NC_092859.1:154417181-154447598 GCF_032062135.1 Pyxicephalus adspersus
CCCCCCCCAATGTGCAGGAGACCAATCCTAAAAAAGATAAGATTGTATGTATGCCCTGCACAGGATTTGGGGGCAATAACTAATATTTATTGAAGACCCCCCCCCCCCCAGGTGATTCACCCAAAGGACCAGATTCACCAGCACAGAATTGGATTGGGGTGAACTGTTCATGGTGGGTAACTATTAATAAATAAAGCCACCACCTCCCCGTTTCTGATTGTAGATATAACTTGTAATATATTCCACAGACATTGCCCCCCTTGTACCCCCACATTGGCACCCTTTCCCCTCCCCCATTCACCTGTCTGGGGGACTCACCTGTGTGTCGGGTCAGCAGTTCGGTCACAGTCGGTACCGGACAAGCCATGAACAAGTGGGGTCACCGGGAAGAATGGGTCATCAGTTCATCACCCCAGTGCCCCCCTTGCCTACTCCTCACACCCGCTCCGGGTCACCCACTCACTGACGCCCCTCTACATGTCACCTATGTCCCCTTACAGCTCACCATAACTTATCACCTCACAGCTCGGCGGGAATTCCTCTCGCCTCCGTTCTCCTGGCTAGTCACTGTCCGCCCGCTCCGGGCCACCCCCACCCCCTCTCCTCGCTCTCTACTCCTAACCGTTCCTTTCAGCGTTCCATCCGGTCGCGAGCCCCCTCAACCTTCGGCTACTTCCGGAAAACTTCCGAACTGAGTTCTAAGCCAGGGGAGAGGAGACGCTGCGACCCAATAACCCCGCCCAGTAAGGTAAACGTCACGAGGCGTGAAGTGCTCGTAGAGCGCTGATTGGGTGTTAAGCTCCTCCCACGACACACCCACACAAGGGGATCGCAGTTTTCCGTACAGTGTGGGTTCGCAGCATTCCGTACAAGTTTAGTTTCTGCTCACCTGGCAGTGTGATGAGGTCTGCCATAGGAGATCGCAAAGATCAGCAGCAACCATATACATCGCAATGATTTCCTGCCAATACACTGCATGCATTCTCTATACAGCAAGGAATAAAATAAATAAAAATTAGATACTTAGCAATCCTCTGTCCTGCTCAGTTATCTTTTGGTCTGATGGATCTCTATGTTCCCTAAGAAAGTTTGCCCATTGCAAAAAAAAAAAAAAAAATGCTATATATCCTTTGAGTGCGGCATTGATGTGCGTTGCGTTCCAATACGCTGCAGGGCAACACCCTCAGGTGCTTAGAAATGCAGTTTTACCTAAAGAATTAAAAAATTAAAAATTATAAAGAGATAAATGGAAAAAACTGTCCAAAAAGTTGGCATTGGCCGTAGCTTTGTCATTGAACCTCTACCCCCAGCAGTCTCCTGTGCTCTGTCCATGATGAAGCGTCATCAACCAATGTTAGCCTGGCGTAGGGAACGCTTTGGCTCATTTACTGACTGCATTTGGTCATTTGGTACATTTCTGTCTTGGAGTAACAAGAACTTGATTAGTATCAGCTGTTCACAATCCTCTGTACAGGTTGACATTCCAAAATCCGGCAACCTGCGGACCTGAGGAGTGCCGGATTTTCATAAATTTTGGACATTTTACAGTTATATATGCTGTATATATTGAAAAGAAAATGACTACCCGTCCTTTAAATGGATGCTGAATCCATAATGGGGCTATACAGCAGCAAATAAATGAGCGGGAAAGCAGTGCAAGCAAGACCCCACAGCTGATTCCGGAGTACAGCGCCATCAAAACATAAACGGCGCCTCCAGAAAACAGGAAATTGGAAAATTTGTTCCAAAATCTATGCAGGAAATCTAAAGGAACCGGATTATCGATGGACGGATTTTTGAATGTCAACCTGTACAGCAAAGCTTAGGGAAGAGAGAAAGAAGCAGGTCAAAGAACATGCAGATAGGAAGAAGAAGCAGGGAGTTGAGTCATTGTACTGCTTCTCTTTTTATTGTCTAGTTACATTGCCCATATGGGCAACTTCTCTCTCATTGGCAGGGTAACATGGCTAGTTCTCTATTGATGGCAGTGTGACATGGACAGTCCTTCTCTCTCACTGGCTGGGTAACATGAGCAGTCTCTCCATTATTGGCAGTGTGACATGGGCAGTTTTTTCTGTCAATAGTGGGGTAACATGGGCAAATTCTCTATCAAGAGTGGGGTAACATGGGCAGTTTCTCTATAATTGGCAATGTAACATGGGCAGTTTCTCTATCAATAGCAGGGTAAGATAGTCAGTTCTTCCAACACTATGCTATGGGAAATATCCTGAAGGGCAGAATTGGACATAGAAAGGTGCAAAGTGTGCCACTGCACAAGGGCCTCAAACAATTCTCAGCCAACATGGGTTCTGCACAGGGGCTCAGTGTTGGCTAAGTCTGCTACCACTGAAGGCGATGTGTTTGAACGGGAAATGGGCTCACCAGTGTAAGGATCGAAGCAACATTGACAATGGCCAAATGGCGATGACTGGACAACTAGATCAGAGCATCTCCAAAATCGCAGGTTTTGTTGGGCATTCCCATTATGCAGCAATGGGTACTTACCAAAAGTGGTCCAAAGAATGACATCCAGTTGAACCATAAACAGGGTAGGTGGCCAAGGCTTGGTCTGTTTGGGTAAAAACTTATCTTGTTTGAACTACTCTTGTTGAAAAAGTTACCAAAGGTGTCAGAACCATAGAGGATTGGAAGGAGGTGGCATGGTCTGATGCATTCTCTTATCTTTTGAACCATAAAGATGCACAGGTGGGTGCAATATGGTAACAGGGTGCATTATGGGAAGATGGAAGAATGGCCGAGGCCATACAGTACAGGTAGTCCCCGATTTAAGGACATCTGAGATACGGACCACTCCTAGATACATACGGGGCTTCCCTGCTCACTGTGTGCAGGACGGAGGCTTGATGGGGGGGGCAGTTTGCATGATTTTCAGAATAAATCTTTGGCTAAACACAGCTGTGGTTGTGATGATTTTAGGATGTGAGCTCTTTCTGCGGCCTCTTGTAACTCTTTAATGACCAAGACCAAGACAAACTCTGCAGTTGTTTCTTTTTGCATATCAAAGAACAGCTTGCTCCAGAAGTTAAGGCAGACCTAAACTCAGTTTACATAAAAGGGTAGACAACTGTTTGTTTTTTTAAATGCAACACCTTTATTTTTAATAAAAAAAGGGTGCAGCACCATCCCCTAATTCTCGATCTCCTAGGGAGTGCAAAGCCTCCCAGGATACCTACATCACACATTGCAGGAGGCCCTTGGGTGCATTTTCTGCGTATGCCTAAGAATCTCGAGCATGCACAGAAGGAGCCTTTTCGTGAAAAGGGGAAAAAAATTTGCTGATCTCACGCATGCGCAGTAAGGTCGGCAAGTTTTTTTCAAACCTACGTCACCCGATCTCGCGCCTCTGAAGTAGAAAGAAGAACCCGGAAGAAGAGGCGAAGATGGCAACGCCTGGCGCACTGGCTAGGTGCCGGATGCCGGGGCGACGCAGGACCCGATGGAAGAGACCTCTGAACTGATCGACTGCGCTGCAGGATTGAAGGTAAGTGTTTTTTTTTTTTTTGCTTTTGGCCTTTTTTTAGTTTATTTCCTCTTTAATGAATGTCTAGGCTCTATAAAGTTTTTTTTTTGCTTTGTGATTAGCTCACAGTGAGGATTTTATACAGTAACTGACACCACGCTGCCTAATAATATGTTAAGACAAATATCTGTCATAATTGCATTTATTATTTATTTAAGGGAGTAAAGTCCTCCAACATCAGTGAGTAGCACATTAAAGCCTTAGCAGAACACAAGTCATATATCTTCATATATCCTCATATGTCTCATCCCCCAACAGAGGCTCATGTCTCAATAAAGAGAATACGTGGGCCCATATAAATCATTTGCCATTTGTAATAAAATGTGATGACACATGAAAACATCTTCTGTTCTAAGTGGGCTCTATGGCTAGGTTGTGTAACATAAAGGGATTTAGTACTCGATCTCACAGCAAACTAGGCAATTCTTGCTTACCGAAATTGTAAGAGAGAACATCCGGTGTAAATAGATTAAATTTAAAAAAAAAATAAACATTTTTTTCCGAAAAAAAACAAAGATTGCACGCTGCGATGGCCATGGCTGCATTCATTGATCAGCTCAATATGCGATCCCCGGCACTAGAGGTTAAATGGGGACAAGTTGGGGAAAGCTTTCCTCAGCCAATCAGAGAGCACTAGAGGTTTTGAATGGGGAGACTTGTCCCTATTTAACCTCCAGTGCCGGGGATCGCACACAGGATTCCCAGGGCTGAAAGAATGAATGCAGCTCTGAGAATCCACTGCGATCCCTGGGCACTAGAGGTTAATTGACCTCTAGTGCCCCAGGATTGCAGTGGAACTGCAGATTAACTCTCAATGGAATTTCTGTATTGAGAGTTCATCTGCAGTTCAGTTCTTTACTTGCACTTACTTGTACAGTTCAGTTCCTGTACTTATCAGCCCGGTGACCATGGGAACTGAACTGCAGATGAACTCTCAATAGAGAAACTCCATTGAGAGTTAATCTGCAGTTCCAGTACAATCCCGGGGCACTAGAGGTTAATTAACCTCTAGTGCAGGGGATCATGATGATTTCCTCGATCTTCTAAGGGTTTAAAGAAATCAGTTCGCCAAAATTTTGCGCACCCATCGGATGTTCAAGAAAATTTTCATCATCCCTTTTCGTCATCGCGCTCATTCCTAGTAACATATGGCCTGTGGAGCAGAGTCAAGCTATTTTGCTCAGCTCATACAGCACCCAAGGGTGGCTACAAGAAGAAAGGGGGAGTGTTACCGTGTCTCTGGTGCTTTATCTGCCCCTTCAAGAGGAACTAAACTCAAACTCTCCCAAAACACAAAAAATACATTTACCTTCAATCCCCCAGGGCAGTCTGATGATGGGGGTGTCTTTCATTGGGTCTTTGTTCCGGTATCGTCTTTGGGCCGGCGTGGCAGGCGCTGCCATCTTCTCCTCTTCTTCCGGGTTCTTCATCCATCGTCACCCGACACAGGAGTGAGAATGGGTAACGTAGCTTTTAAAATAACTTCCCTTATCACGAAAAGGCTCCTTCTGCGCATGCCCGAGATGCTCGAGGATGTGCAGAAGGAGCACCCAAGAGCCTCTCGGGATGCATGCAGGTATGCCGAGAGGCTTTGCACTCCCATTCATTTCCAAGATAAAAAAAACAAACAACAGAATTTTTACTTTACATTAAAGGGTTGTCTAGCCTATTATGTAAAGTGAAAATTCTGAGTTTAGGTAAACTCTTTAAACTCCCACTTGGCCAGCTGCCATGGCTCCCACTGCTCATGCCTTTGCCGCAGGACACACAAGTCTGTATGTGCATGGCGCAGTAGGCACTGTTGTGAGTGCTGGGCCGGTGTGTGCACCTGGCATACATTTCCATGCATGGGAAGGACCTAAGTCTCTTCAACCAAGGAAGACACTAGCAGATCCGTACTGTATGAACACTCACTTGTTCCTGACTACCTGTGTCCTGACCTCGGCTTGGCTTGACTACCCTAACATCTGGCACACGGTGCCCGCCTGCCTGGGGTGAGGAGAGTCCAAGGGGGGCAACCAGGTGGAATCTTGCAGCAAAATAGCCTAGCACTAAAGTTGCTGGCCCATCATCCCTTTGCTGGGTGCTCTAGTAAAGACCAGATGTGTGCAATAATTATTGTTGGAAACAAAAGATTAACGACCGATCGTCTGATAATCGTTAACAAAGAAAGTGAACAACGGCTGGCCAACGACAGCGATGAATGAGAAATGCCGCTGGAAACGAATGACCGTCCCGGCCGATCTGATTAAGCAATGATCGTTTGCTGTCTATTGTGTGTATGGTTAGTCAGTGATTGTTGATGGTTCTGAGCAAGCGCGATGAACGAACGTTCATTGCTTACGTACGTTTAGTATTTATGTTTGTTATTATTCATTTATATATATATATATATATATATATATAAAAATGTGTAATTTTTTCACTTTCCAGCGCATTTCTCTGTCCTTCCACTTCTGTGTCGCTCATAAGATCATATCTAGTGTGTGCACATTATCTTTGAATAATCGTTGATCGGTCGTTAATCGTTTGTTTTCCAATAATTATGGCACGTGTGTACGTAGCCTTTTGACTCTGCACTTCCGGTGATCTTGCGCCACCTACCAGTGAGTGGAAGCCTAGCAGAGGGGATACAACCAGGGGTATCCCAACTGCCCCCTGAACAATGCACAGTAAATAAAGCATACAATTACTGCTATTGTGTGTGACTTCCCCCACCTCCTAGATTGTAAGCTCTTCGCGGCAGGGTCCTCCACTCCTCTTGTGTCACTGTCTGTGTCTGTCTGTTATTTACAATCCCTATTTAATGTACAGCGCTACATAATATGTTGGCGCTATATAAAATAATAATAATAATAATACAGAGAGCAGGTTTAGGTTTCTATTTTTTCCACATTCTTTAAGTCCATCCCACTGCATACCCACCATTCACAGGAGAGTACTACATACATCATATCCTTTTTTAGGTGTTGGATAATATGCAATCCAGCCCCCAGGTAAAAAAAAACATACCCAAACCCAGCTTTAAAAACTATGTGTAAAATGTAATAATCCAAACAACAATAGAACAAATCTGCAAAACTTGTCCAAATTATTTTAAAATACAGATTACAAAAATAAATAAATCACTAAAAATACAGTAAAGTTCTTTAAATTTAAATTTTAAACTTTAAATTTGTTTTTGGTGTTTTTTTTTATATTTAGGACAAGCGTGAAATTATTATGCACCACACACACGCGCACTTAACAGTTTCTTTGCTACAAATGTACTATGGAAAAAGCATTGAATGGCTCAGCTCATACACCAAGCACAATGTATTGAAGCAAATGAGGTTAATGAGTGAGTAGGTTGTAAAACCAGCTGCAGAAACAAACCTTTTTAATGGTAATACTTCTGGAAATAAAGGAGGCAAGTGTGTTTTGTTTAAAACAGAAGCATAATGGATGGAAATAAATAGAAACATAATTGCTTTGCTAGATTAGTTTTAGAATAATGAAATTCTGCAGAATTTAAATCCAGCATCACAAGGGAAAATGTCATCAATTTTTTTCCTGCCAAATGATTTCGTCTCCATCTGAGAGAAAAATACCACCTGCATGCTGCTTTCACATTTACAGAGATAAAAGGTTCGGTTTTTATAATATTCACATCAGTTCGGTGTTATAGTATTTGTCTGCCGCATTCCGGTGACATATGTGCTACAAAACTCTTCTCAGGTAATCATGACATTTTTAGACCAACGCTTAACCTTTCGGAATGATATTCATCCAGAAGTATCTAAAGTCATAACTTTTCTTATTTAGGTTTGGATAAAGTAGTAAAAGAATAAAACTCTTTTTTGTTATCTTTGTAAGAAGACATAATTTATTTTGCCTTAATAGGAATCTTTTTGGAATAAATCTGATCTCCCAAACCAGGGCTCCTGCTAGGGGTTCCTGGAGCAGTTTGTTCCTCTTAGGTTAAATTACGTGACCCCAATGATCTTTTTGGCTATCTGTAAGGGTGACATTCTTTCCAATAGCCAGCAATGTAAGAGGAATTCTTCCCATTGACCAGCACAGTAATATACAGGTAGTCCCCGGGTTACAAAGGAGACTGTGGGTTTGTTCTTAAGTTGAGTTTGTATGTAAGTCAGAACAGGTACTTTAGTTTAATAAATGCCATTAGCACAGATGTTTGTCTTAACATATTATTAGGCAGCTTGTCAGTTACTGCAAAAATCCTCCCTGTGAGCTAATCACAAACAAAGCAAAAAAAACTTTTTATGGAGCCTAGACATTCATTATTTCTGGAGCAAGCTGTGCTTTGATATGCAAAAAGAAACAACTGCAGAGTTTGTCTTGGTTATTAAAGAGTTACAGCAAAAGACTTCTTCTGTAAGTCATAAAGCCTCTGCTGCACAGAAAGGTATTTCAAATATTCCTCCATGTTAAAAAGTATAGGCAAGAAATAGGTGCATATAGCAAAATTTCCCTGTTTAGATAGATATCTACACAAATACATTGAAAGATAGTATATTATATATATACAATAAAAAACTTTTAAAATAAATAAACTTTTGTGTTTTATTATTATATATTTCCTGGTACAGTGGACATTTTCTACAAGGGAGCAGGTCCAGGTCCCCACTAGAATTTTTTGCAGCCCCCTCCCTCCACATATACTAGTTTATTCATGCTTTGCAATAAATCTGCCATTTAGGCAGTATATTGAACTAAATTGCTGTGGCATGTAATGTGTATAGTAACATTTAGACCAACATTTTTAAACCAAGTTTCCTTGAGCAATTTGTGCCTCTCAGGTCAGTTTAGTGACACCAATGATCTTTTTGGCTATCTGTATTATTATTATTACACAGTATTTTTCTAGCACCATCATATTATGCAGCGCTGTACAAAGTCCATAGTTGTGTCACTAGCTGTCCCTCCAAGGAGCTCACAATCTAATGTCCCTACCTCAGTCATATGTCTTTGATGTAGTCTAAGGTCAATTTTGGGGGGAAGCCAATTACCCTTACTGCATGTTTTTGGAATGTGGGAGGAAACCAGAGTAACCCCACACAGGCACGGGGAGAAAATGCAACCTCCATGCAGATAGAGCCCTGGCCAAGATTTGATCCCGGGACCCAGCAATGCAAAGGCCAGAGTGCTAACCACTGAGCCATCATGCTGCCCAAGGGTGACATTCTTCCCAATGGCCAGCAATGTAAGAGACATTTTTCCCAATGTCCATCAAGCTAATGAATGGTGAGTTGTAGATATAGTAATCAAATTAAGGGACCTGAAAGTTATTTCAAGGATTCCCCCATGTTAAAAAGGCTGATAAACTCTATTTATACCTATTATCAAACATTTACCCACGCCTGTGGGGGGAGCTCTTGCTCTCACTAGTTTTATTGGGGTAGGATGGCCACTGCCATCCTACCTTTTTTGCCCAAATTTAAAAAAAAAACATTCCCAGCTCCTGATGACTTTTGCTCTGCATACACTACACAATGTAACTTCTATGCATGCACAGGATTTTCATGGCTGCCCAATGGCTGAAGAGGATTGCAGTGGGACCTTGAAGAGTTGGCAGTAGAGATGGCAGGATCAGGGGATGCAGTGGTAAGTGGACCCTGCACTTGTCATTGTTGGAGGGCACAAAGAAGGAGGTAAGTACAGTGTATGCCATGAGCCATGCTGTGCATACTTATGTTAATAGCAAGAGCTTATCCATATCAATGAATATTTCTGCATTAAAGCATATAGGGAAGATAGACTATCTTGGGAGAACCTGGGTGAGCAAACCTAGGATGATTCTGATCTAGGGCTGAAAACATTTGCCAAGTAATAGCAATGATTTTTATCAAGACCATTTCAGATTTGCTGAATCACCTATATTATCAGCCCCATGAAAGTCTATCTGCTCTGGTCTTGGAGAGCTTTAATAAATCAGGCCCATAGTGTCAGATATGTAAGGATAACAGACACTGAAATAAAGAGCAACGTCTGATGTTTCCACTAAAAAGATTTTGTAATGTGTAAGGCAGTGCTGCACATATTTCTGCAAAATTAAATCTAATGAAGGCACGTATGTAGCCTAAGGACCTATTTACTTGTGCATTGGGGAATCCTATTGAAAATGAATTGGCTACCAAAGCACTCCAACATGCCCAAAATCATACTTGCCTCCTTAGAACACATTGTATAACTTCACTTTGTTGCATGCTTAAATGTAGGTTTATTGCCTTTGTTTGTTGGGGTGCCACTAAGGCATCAATAAATGTTACGTGCACTACTCCTGCTAATGGGAGATGCGAACGACCCGAATAGTTGCTCATCTAATTCATCCAAATATAAAAGGGTCATTTTGAGACCTCAAGCATGTCCCTGAGTTTAGATTAATGCAATGTCGTTCTGGCTTACACTGCATGGTACATGCGCACGCCATGCAACTCCATGGGGTTCCATCATCAGTGGCTGAGGAGGATCATCTTCCTCTCAAAAGTCTGTCATGGAGACGTCGGCAAAGATGGTTTGCTTCCTTCCTTTGGCAATGACAGGTCCAGGATCTAACATTACTGCAGGGTGACAACACATAGATAGGTCTGTGCCATAATAAGCAAATGTGCAGTGCATATTCTATGACTACTTTAGAAGCTCGCCACCCACCAACGAGTAAAATTCTTCTTTAGATTAGATTTATTCCACCAGAAAATGCTGCTGTTGAATCAACTAGAAGGCTTTTCCACCATTTGTAAGTATGCACAAGATTTACTCACTTATATTAAGCCATCCAGTGTTGTACTGTCCACGCTTCTCTCCATCACCAGTGTTTTTGTTTTCATCATTGGCTGGGTTTTCATGCTGAAATATTTTAGACGAACAAGGACAATGAGGTTCAAAAAAGCGCTTACCTAGGTATAAAAAAATCATAAAAAAACATTTTATTTCAACCATTTTATCCCCCCTAGCGTTCTAATTCTGTCCGTATTTCCACGCAAAAAGCGTTCCATTTTTTTGCATTGAAATTTATTTTACATCGTAGGCCTATAATTCTTAGGCATAACTGAAATATAACCAAAATATTTCCAATATTTAAAACATTTAATAACAAACTTTAAATATAAAAATGCAAAAATCTGGTGAAATAGAAAATAAAAAATAGTGATACATATAACTGTAAAGAAACATGTATATTATATATATAATAAAATTATATCTATATATAATATATCAGGATTTTTTTGTATTGGACTCAAAACTCAATACAGCTATTTTGTATTGAAACCAATACAAAATTATTTGAATTTCCCGCCACTCCTCCCGCCCACACCGACGTCACCGGGAAAACCCGGAGATCATCTCTGCATTCGCCGGCTGAAGATCATGGGGAGAAGATGTGTTCGGAGGAGCTGCAGGGACCAGCAGGACAACGGGGGATGACAATGGAACAAGGTAAGAGGGGTTTGTCAATCTTTTTAGTGACCCCGAGTGTGACTCGGGATTACTGCTTTTTGCATGGAAAATCCACCCTGAGTCACACTCGGGATTACCGCTAGGGGGGTTAAAACAATGTGCTACAATAAAAACAAATCAGCATCAATATAGCTATGGTTAATAGATTTAAATTGTATCAGTAACTTTTGAAACAATAAATCACCCCTCCAAAGGAAAAATCTCTCACAATTTCATTGTACAGTGTTCATTCGACACGTTTCGCAGCAAATTTTAGCTGCTTCCTCAGGAATGATTGGCAGAGATCATACATCCATATATAACAATAAAGGTAGGATAACAAAGTTGAACCTGTAGTTTCAAGATTACACATGACAGATGTAGCATTCACCCATTATCCAACTGACATGCAAACACAACATTTCCACACAAACAAACCATGGAGTCGTCGACAAAGATGGACGCTTCCTTTGATGTGGCACTGACAGATCCTGGACCTAACATTACTGCAGGGTGACTGCACACAGAAATTGTGTGCCATAATCAGCACGTTTGCAGTGCATATTTTCTGATTATGGCAGAACCCCACCAACCACCAACAAGTAAAGTTCTTCTTTTGGTTAGATCTAAATCACCAGAAAATGCTGCAGTTTTGGACCACCCAGAAGGCTTTTTCCATGATTTGTATGTATGCACAGCATATATGCACTTATAATAGGTGGCTTACCTGCCAAAAAGCCTCCCGTCCAGTGTTGGAACGTCCAAGCTTCCTCCAATGGCCAGTGGTTTGGAGTTTGGAATCTTGAGGTGAGAAGTTCCCATTCTCTTCCAAGTTTAGAATAATTGGCTGGGTTAGCCAGCGCACTATGCATTAGGAGCATGCATTTGTGTGGGCTGTCATACCCTGTACTAGACAAGCTTTAATAATTAGGTAAACAGATCTGAACATACATATATCAGCCGAATCTTAGATGATTGGAAACCTTAGTACATGAGTTTTAGTGGCTCTTTGACCCGACGCATTTCGCCTAAACGTCTTCCTCAGGGGAATTTGAGACATATGTTCTAGTAAATTAAGCAGACATGTATGAAACTTCTAACAAAATAAATATGAAACATAAATAGGGTTTTTTGTGTCCCTGGGATTTTTCAGTCATCATAACCAAATTACATATTTAGGAACAGACAGAGAAATCAATTTATAGTAAATACACATAGCAACTCAGGAGAAGGACCTATGGTTTAAGGCAGAGATCAGCAAACTTTTTTGACCACTATGCCATTTCAGGGGTAGGCAGGAGCACACTAGGCCGGACTCTAGCTCGAGTCCTGTCCTAATGACCCTGCCCCCAACCAAGAACGCCCCCTGAAGGGAATTCTCTCCCCTCCGCAATGCATACAGAGGAGAGGGAATGTTCTCTATTTACCCCGGTGGCGGAAGTGTTAACGCCAGCCACAGTAAATAGGGAAGGGAGCCACAACACGGAGACTCAAGGCTGCACGCGGCTCGGGCGGTCCGGCGGCTCTGGTAGTTTGTCCCAGCTCCGCCGCGGGTTGCCGGACGGGATTAGACTGGATCGGCCAGGGGAGACGTTAGGCTAGAACAAACTACTGGCTAGGCCGACCTCTGGTTTAAGGCAACAATTTTCAAAAAGGTAGTATCAAATGATGTAAAATTCTGGAGTACAGCATATACGAGAATATGGTAACATCCCAATGGGTGAATCCTAAGTACAGAACCATGCAGCACTATACACTGAGCTAAGTATGCGCGTATGCACAGCAGAACATTACAAAACTGGCATAGACTAACACTAATAGACTTGTTATTGAGCAAACTTTAGATCCTCTCTAATACAACTCATTAATTACCATCTATTAACCAACCGACATGCAAACACAAGATTTCCACACTAGCAAACCACTTCACCAGGATAATGATCCCAGCAGGATTTCCATAATCTGCGTGTATCATATCTGTGATTTCACTGGGAATTCAACCTCCGTTCATACATAACTTTTTAGGGCGGTGGATAAGAGTTATACCAATGGTAAAGAGGGAGTAATTGCATTTTCCAAATTAAGTGCAGCAGTTTTTATGGTCGTAATATTGGAGTAGCTGGATGAGGAATATGGAAGCAGAATTAATAACTTGTTTATCTATAGCTTCTAATAAAAGATCCTTCGGAAAGTGAAGAAATTAAAATAAACATGAAGGGGAATAGCTATGAAATGAGTCCCCGGTGAGGTTAGGGAAAGTGCCGGGGAAACTTTTTTTAGCAGACAGTGTAAAACTTGTTTATGATTTTTTTTGTTTTTGTTTTACTGTCTGTATCCAATTCAGGACATTCACTCTGTTTTTCCTAGTGACCACTGGAATGAAGAAATTACAGGGACATCTCTTATGATGACAGCAATGAAGAACTAAGAACGCAATGGGCCTGATTTATTAAACCTCTCCGAGACAGATAAAGATAAACTATCATGGGAGAACCTGGGTGATCCAACAAACCCAGGATGAATCTGGTCTATTTGCTTAACAATACCAATGAAGAAATCCAATTCAGGTTTGCTAGATCACCTAGGTTCTCCCAAAATATTAAAGTACCACATGTGTGGTATTTGATAAATAGCTTTCCACAGATATTAGGGCAGGAGGGACCATGAAAAAAGAAACAGGGGAATTATCTGGTAACCCGACATCAGCCATGATTACATTCATGCCAGGGTAGTACCAAAAAATCAACCAATTCCGTTCTCCCAACAGCAGCCCAAAGCCAATACAGACCTACAAGTCCCAAGTCACTCTAAGTATTGATCCCGTTAGGTCTATGTTGCTTCTGTATATTTCCTAGATCCAAAATTAGAATAAACTCCGAACACTCTTAAGCCAGCAATCAAAAACCTGAAATCTGTGTAACCTGAAAAAGAATGTTGATTACCACTTGGTAGAAACCTATTGGATCTGATGACTCACCTACTTATTGTCCCACTCCGAGGACTCCCTAAACCCGTGACAGCGCTAATCGCCCAGATTCCTACAGCTAGAAGATGCTTTATCATGGTCAATTGGAGGTCCACTCTTCCCCCCACCATCTTGGACCTTAATTTCCATGTAAAAAAAAATCCAATTGATGGAGCAACTGTCAGCATGACCATACAATTGCTTGGATAAATACGATGTAATATGGGCCCAATGGGACCAGCTCCTTCTAGCAGGATCCACTGACTAGTTCTTTGGTCACCAGACAGGACAACCGAAGGAGTATGGCCATGCAGATGCTCCCAATATCTATGGAGGATCGATTTGTAGCGTTTCCGTCCTGCCTACTCTCCTCTATCTCTGTTTTCTCATTCCCCCCTTATTCTCTTTCTCTCTTCTATTTTCCTGTCCTGACCATTTACCCCTTCCCCCAGATGATCTTTAATGATTGGAAATGAAATGTCATAGCGGGCGAAGACTTGTCTAAATATTATGATGTTTGGATGATGACTATTGTAAATGTATAACTCTTGTTTTACTGGCCTTGATCTCATTGTATGTAAATGGTCAATATACTTTTATTTTATCAAAAATACACACAGAAATTCATTGATCAGACCAGCAGTGCTATATACAGCTTGTATAGATTGTTTCCAGAAACAGTAGGAATGATTACATTGTATTCTATTCTGTCTCAGGCTAAGGCTAGTTACACATGTGCAATGGTTTTCCTCCGATAATCGACTCAGCGCCGATATTGGACGAGAATCTTGCGTGTGTACAGGGCTCGTCGTCCATAGTCCAAACGATTGTCCTGGTGGATCCATGGATGATGAAAGATCTCAATGAAAGTGAAGAGGAGAGAGCACAGTGGGGTGCCGCTCCTTCGTTCTCCCCCTCCCCTCTCCATAGAGCAAAATGGTGCTGTATGTAGAGTCCTTGGTAAGGATAATGAAAGATCGTTTGCAACAACAAATATTGCACATGTGTATTTAGCCTTAGGGTAAGTACACACGCTAGATTTTTGTAGTTGAGATGATAATTCATAATACAGGAAATATGAAATAACGAGAGCTGTTCTGTTCTATGGAGAGGGGAGAATGTGGGAGCGGTAACCTACTGCGCTCTCCTCCCTTCACTTCCATTGTGGTGGTTCGTCTTCTGTCGTCCATGGATCTTCCAAGACGGATCCATGAGTGACATCAGACGACACGTGTTAGATTCTCGTCCAAGATCAGCCCAGCAGCTTGTAGGGGCCGAAAATGATCTGCCGTGTGTGTAGCCTAATAGAAGACATTTGGTCTCTAAATACTTGAACGGAAGCACTCCCAGGAAAGTTGTTTGGTATACAGGATACAAGCCTGGGGTCATTACTATGTGTCGGGGTCTTCTTAGTAGTAAATGTTGCTTTTATCCTTCAGGCAATAACATTATTATTAATAATATTATTATACTAGTAGGGACCCAAAATATTATATATTTCATATATATATTATTAAAATATTAATATTATACTGTATTACATAGCGCCATCATATTACAGATACAATGACAGAGGAGGAGAAGAGAACCCTCCCCTGAAGTGCTTACGATCCTGGAGGTGGAGGAAGTATCACACGATAGGAGGGGTATATGGAAAGGTGGGTAAGTAGTGAGGGTTTAAGAGATAAAAGAAGACGGTTACTTAAGTATGAAAAAATGGGTTTTGGAGGCTTTTTTAAATGAGCAGAAAGTAGGAGCACGCCGAATAGGACGAAGAAGACCATTCCGGACAGTTGGGGAGGCTTTGGAAAAGTCGTGGAGCCGTGCAAGTGGCAGCAGAAGAGGAGTGATGGGCAGGCTGTGTATCAGGTAGGTAGGTAGGTAAGTAGGTCATTGTGCTGTGTAAAGCACACAGGTAGGTGAGTTAGTAAAGATGGGTTTTAAGGGCTCTTTCAATGACTGAACTGTAGCCGATATTTTTTTTTGGCATCTTCTCTTCAACCAGTAACTCCATTTAACCTCATTATATTGGATAGATTATTTACTGAATTTGAGAATCTGTCCTTTTTAAATGGAAATTCTGAGTGTGGATGATTGCCTCTAATTTGCATTGCCTATTCCTTTTAAATGTAACACATTCACTGAATAACAATCAGATTCACATTCTATGCACAGTAGGCTTTTCATGCTAAGTCCATTATACTCATTAAGCTGAAATGCAAAATGTGAATTTCCTGGTTGGTGGAGGGATTGTTACTTTATAGAAGCCCACATAAGATACTATTTATAAAGAAGTGACAATCGGTTAGATTTAGAAAAAGAGTGATGAGATGTTGGGGGTCGGTGGTTTTATTGTCGTATCAAATTTACACAAAGGGCAATCAGAAAAAATAAATCCACTAGAATGATGAATTATTGGCACTCACTTCCATTGCAGCTAATCTCTTGGATTGTAAGCTCTTCTGAGCAAGGTCCTTTGCTCCTCCTATGTCATTTGTTTGTATGTGTCTGTCATTTGTAATCCTTATTTATGTACAACGCTACATAATATGTTGGAGCTATAAATACTGTTTATTAATTATACTGTATGCTATGTTTCTAAAGTAGGGATCTCATAGGAAATAGTAATCAGGGCATTTAAAACAAACAGCACCGATTTCTATTGTGCCCTATGGCATATCCACATACAGAAGGATACCTGGGGCATTGTAAGTTTGCAATAATGCTGATCTCTGTTTGCAGAAGTTGTAAGATCGCAATAGAATAGCAGTGCCATAGTAATGCTAGATGGCTGAAACTTTTATGAATGGAACAAACACAACAATGTTGGGTTTTCTGAAATATTTGCAGTTTTATGGTGCTCAACCTGATCTCATAGATTGTAAGCTCTTCGGGGCAGGGTCCTATTCTCCTCCTGTGTCACTGTCTGTATGTGTGTGTCGTTTGCATCCCCTATTTAATGTACAGTGCTGTGTAATATGTTGGTGCTATATAAATAATGTTTATTATTATTATTATTATTAATAATAATAATAACAATAATAAAATCTCCAGCTTTGTAAATGATCTCATTAGTGTAGGATAATAATTGAATTACTGCTTGGTATGAGATTTGTGTTATTATTATTATTAATAAAAATAAACAGAATTTACATAGCGCCAACAGTTTTCACAGCGCTGTTCAATAAAGAATTTATGTGAATACCGGAGTTGTGTTTTTGAATTGGGAACCAACAAGTCGGATGGGGACCACACAATGATATTGTCTCAAACAGTTTGTTTTTTCCTTTTGAGTTCAATTGTTTTATGGAATCCACTTTCTTTTAAATAGTAGCGCATCTTTATTTCTTTATTTATGCATCTTTAATTAGGATGTAATAGGAGGAAAAATTTTTATTAATGCGAGTGTAATTTGTGCATTTACTGATTGATTAGTGACATTTGGAAAATAGGTATTCCATATTGGAACATATTATTAGCACAACTGGTCTGAATATTTGTTGACTTTTGGGAGGTGATTGATCCTGTGCAGTGTGCTGATTGGTTGTTAGCGCAAGATCATTTACTATTTATTCCAATGTAATAAAAACAAAAACCATTTTTTTTTGCTGGAAATTTTAAGCATAATAAACTTTCTTTATTTTGTTAGTGTTGGAAATACCCATCAGTGCCACATCCATATCAAACCTTATACAGTGTTTATTTCATTATTTCTAAATGGATTTTCAAGGCACATAATTTCAAACTTATAAACATCAATTAATCATAAAAGCATAATTTATTGTGCATTAAAAACAAAAAAAAGTGGACAAGACATCAGAGTATACAATTTTCAAAAAAAATTTTGATGATAGTATAATAATTGTCCCGTTTTCATTTCTCAACGCGTTTCACAACACATTTTGCTTCCCCAGGAGGTACGGGACACTAAAAAATCAATTGTTAAAACCTCTTTCCATCTTAAGTCAACCAGGACCACTGTGTGTAAAAAAGCTTTTTGGGGAACCTACACTGCACAGCTGAACTCAACTTACTGAATTTTATACCCTGGTTCCTTTTTTGAATGAATACTTGACACAGAGTAAGAAGGACGTTAGACAGAGGACTGTCTGAGAGGAAATTGAGAGTTTAATAATTTATATAAATATTTAAAATTGATTTTGAAAAATGGAGAAACAGTGCTTCTTCAAAAAAGATTAAGAACCAGGTTGTTCCCCAAAAAAGCTGTTTTACACACATGGATTGTTGGCCCTAAATGATTTAAGATGGAAAGGTTTGCCAATTGATTTTTTGGTGTTTCATGCCTCCTGAGGAAGCAATATGTGTTGCGAAACACGTCGAGAAATGAAAATGGGACAATTAATACAGGGTGTCCCAAAAAACACTAAACACTTCCTTTTTTTCTATTTCATTCCAGGTATCATTCGAAGAGATTTGAGGCCATCAGCATATGACAACTTAGGCTTTACAGTTTTTGTAAGAGTATCATTCCCTTAACCATGGCCCGCCAATTGACATTGCAGCAGTCTTGCAAAAATGCCGCTTGGCAAGAAGATTTTCAGTCCCCGACTGCAGTTTAGCATAGGTTTGAGAAGCTTTATGGCCGTCACACTGCTCCAACGCGTAACTCAATTTACGATATCCATAGCAAGTTTCTGGAAACAGGGTCTGTTCTTAACACAACATGCAATGGAAGGCCGGCTACTACCACCACCGATCAAAACAATGAACTCCTGGAGCGGGGAAAGTCCATCCAGAGGGCCACACTGGAACTCAGCATCAACAAAGGCTCAATTCAGCGGATGCTTCGGAGAGTGATAAAGCTCTACCCGTACTGACTTCAGGTTGTTCAAAAACTTAAGCGGAAGATTATGATGCTCGTGTGGACAATGTGAATCAATCCTACACCATTACCAAAACGACTCTCAGCTCTTGAAAAACTTCAGCGACAAGTCTATCTATCATCTCTCTGGTCGAGTTACCCGACACATTTGTTGAATTTGGGAACAATCAAACCCAGCAGAAATTCCCGAGCATGAACGGGACTCTCCGAAGTTGGTGATTTGGTGTGCAATGTCTAGCACTGGGTTGATTGGACCATTTATCTTTTGCGCTGCATCCGTTAACACCTTTACCCTTACGGGGGAAAATTACCTGGAGATGCTGCAGGAGTTTGCTGTGCCACAATTCCAGGTGAGGAGTGACCTTGCTAATTTATTTTTTTCATCAAGACGAAGTCTCTCCCCATTTGGCCAGGTTAGCCAGAGATTTCCTGAACATCAAGTTTCCTGACCAATGGATCGGTGGAAGCGGTCACCTCGAATGGGCTCCGTGCTCCCCTGACCCCACACCTTCTGACTTTATTTGTGGGGCGATATCAAAAGCAAGGTGTATGCCACTAATCCCTGTACTCTGTCACATCTTGAGGAAGAATCTGCATGACCTGGAGCGAGGTCGGGGAAGAGATGCTTCAAAACGTCAGAGAGGCTTGCGTCCGAAGGTGGCTGAAAGTTGTGGAAAATAGAAACGCTCATGTGGAAGTATACAATTAGTCTTCAAGGTGTTTGAACGTGATGGCAAACCTAGCAAGCAAAACTGCAACGACTCCTTTGTTGATGCTAAAAACATGAATAAACTCACTTAATCACCTATTTTAACCAATAAAAGTATATAATGACTTTTGGGACACCCTGTGCTTTCATCAAAATTGTTAAAAACAAAAATTGTATACACTAATCTTTTGTCTAAGGAATTTTTTTGTTTCTTTTTAATGTACAATTAATGATGCTTGTATGATTAATTGATGTTTATAAGTTTGACATTATGTGCTTTGAAAATCCATTTAGAAATTTGTGAAATAAACAGAATAAATTTCCCACTTGGGTCCCATCATTTGCAGAATTTTTTTTCATTGTCAATTCTGCTATAGAGTTAATATTAATTATATATATAATTATAAATGTAACAACCAATAATTCCAGCACGTAAAGATAAACCTGCGGTTTTCTGTTCGATGGACGAATTCTCCTGTTGGCTTTGATACAAATATATCTCCCACTTCTGTCTCTGCAGGGATTCATCCCATCTCACATAAGGTATAAACATGGAGTCCTTGGCAGAGTCTGAAGATCTGAAATTCCTTTCATCTCGCACAAGTGAAGTTCCCTGCTGAGAATTATTTTTACCTCCTAAGCAGTTTTAGCTCTGGACAGAACATCTGGGAGTCTCAGAAGTTATTCCTCTGTTTTATAGGATGTCCATGAGGCCGTGTTAAAGGATTTGTGGAGCTTGCAAAAATAAAATAAGGGATTTAGTAAAAAACCTGCTAAATGCTTAAAAAGATTCCAGCTTGGGAGTATTTGAGATGAATTACTGACTCTGCAAGTCATTACTGAATCCTGTGCTATAGCCTAAAAGGTTTGAGCCCCAGGATGAACCTTACACCCAGAGCTTAGGGTATTACGAGGGGGTGCTGAGAAGATCCTGACTTTGTCCAGAAAGAAGAGAGCCAGAGTTATGAAATAACATATTTATTCAACATATTCCCCCCTGAGACTGATGCACTTGGTACAGAGTAGTTACAGCTTTTCTAGACTGTTCAAATAAAAGTCCTTTGGTTGGGCCCAAACCAGCCCTCAGCAGCATATTTGACATCAGAAATGTCCTCAAAACGTTGCCCGTTGTTCAGGTGTTTCTTCAAATTCAGGAACAGATATTAGTCGGAAGGGGCCACGTCAGGTGAGTAAGGGGGATGGTGGAAAAATTGGAAACCCAGGGTGTTCAATTTAGCAGCCACAACGTTGGACGTGTGCGCAGCTGCATTGTCCTGCAAAAAAAGGATCCCTTTGGTCAACTTTCCACGGCGTTTCATCCTAATTGCCTCCTTCAGCTGGTCCTGGAGGTTAGCATAATACTGTCCAGTGATACTAGAGCCCTGAAGTAGGTAGTCCAACAACAGAATACCATCTTTGTCTCAGAAAACGGACGCCATTACTTTTTTGGACGATTTCTGGGTTTGGAACTTCTTTGGGCACGGAGACTCGCTGTGGTGCCATTCCTTTGACTCTTCCTTGGTTTCAGGATCATAGATGTGGAGCCAGGTTTCATCCTCAGTCACTAACCTAGTCAAAAAGTCCTGTGCAGCTTCAGAATGGGCTAAAATGGCTTTGGATGCTTCAACACGTTCCTTCTTCTGATCACTGTTCAAACATTTCAGCACCCACTTCGCTGAAAGCTTGCCATGTCTAGGATAGTGGTGATAACAAACCCAACACGCTCTCGTGAGATGTCAAGTATCTGGGCGATCTTTTTTGTGAATATTCCCCTGTCCTCAATAATCAGCTCATGGACAGCAACGCAGGTTGCCGAGTCAGTTGAGGTTGGGGGCGCGCACTGCGGGGCTCATCTTCAGTGGTGAAATGCCCAGTCTGGATTTTGACAGTGATGTAGGAAGGTCACTTCTCCCCCAGTGTTTGTGACATCTCAGTGTGAATGTACTGATCAGTATCCATACGCTGGTACTGAGGATCGTGGAGTATACAATCTTCACTCAGCCAGTTTCTTTTATGTCTTTATTTACACAGTGAGCCATGACATTTTAAATTCTTTGCAAATGAAATTCTTCCCCCAAGTGGTTACTAACTGGTTGAAGTAAAGCCAAATACAGGATTATGGAAATATGAAGAGTTTAACAACTTAAAATAAATCCAAAAACTTATATTGGGATGGTAAGCAGAATGCATTCTATATACTCAAAGTGCCTTCTCTGCCCTTCGGAACTCTACAGCGTCTGGGTTCCGTTACACCCCAAGTCCCATAATACAATGTGGTGTTTATGTCGGAATTTCATGAGAATGGGTTCTTATAGCTTTTCCTTTGTTTTGTTTCCATTTGTTTGTTGCTTTTACATGTAGAAACAATTTTCCATATGAAGCATAGGGTAGCAAAGTTTAATTCTCTGAACCAACCTTGTTCCCAAGCACAAATGCCTGAATGGTAATTTTGGGTGTGATTTTCACAAAAGCTGTCCAAGGTCCCTGCACACATCAGGAAAGGGGTCTCCAACGTCGGTCCTAGTTGATCCATACATTACATTAACATTTACTTTATCAAACTAGAGTAAATGAATAAAAGATCAATGCACAAAATCAGAAACTTTACCATAATATAGCCTGCATGTCGCCTTTATGGATGAGAGCTGAAGGCCCCTATGGGCTCCCCCTTTGGTCTTCCATAGGAAAATTATTTAGCACAATGTTTCTCAACCAAGGTTTCATGGAACCCTAGGGTCCCTCCAGAGGATGCTAGGGGTTCCTTAAGCAATTTGTGCCTTTATTGTCAGTTTTTAATGGACACCAATGATCTTTTGGCTATCTGTAAGGGTGACATTCTTCCCAATGGCCAACAATGTAACAGGAATTCTGAGCACCATACTAATATACTGTGAGCTCTGGGTATAGTAATTATAGAAGGGGTTTCCTCAATAACTGAACCCAAGGGTTCCCCCCATGTTAAAAAGTTTGAGAAAAGCTTATCTAACATAGGGTAGCACAGGAAAGTCCTGAATAGGCATTGCCAGGGAGCAAAAATATTGGTAGCTATTGCTTTCGCCGAGTCTGCCTAGAGCTCCCCTTTCCAAGGAGCATTTGTGCAACTAGAATGTTTATGGGTGAAACTATGCAACACATTTAGTCACATTCAACTGGACCTTTGCAGCCTACCAAGGTGCTTCCAACCAGTAAATGGAATCCCCCAGTATTTCTATCCGCAAAGGTCAAACACCTAATCCAAATACCATGGAATGTGACCTTGAGGATGTTCATTGTCCAAGAGGCGTAAAAATGTGTTCAACCACTCTGTTCTATTAACATAATTCTGTTGTTGTGTCAGGAAGTCTGCATAGGTGTTCAAAGGGCTTTTCAGCTGGAGACTAAAATGTCTAAGGCCCCCAACCTTGCTTGGGGATGATTGTTCACATGTTGAGATGTATGGCCTCTTTTATACCAGCTATACCCTGTGTCCAAAATATGCACTTGTATGTTTCATTCATTTGTAAAACATTACAAGACACAATTTCACCTGAATATGACTAACTACTACTAGAAATTCAAAGACGTAGAGAAATGAGAACCTTCACACGTTATGAGACTGCCTGGCATGCACATCAGACCATACTCTAAGGCAGGGGGTCAGCAAACTCTTTTGGCTTATAGGCCATTTTAGGAGGTCAAGAAGGCACACTAGGCCGGACTCTCTCTCTCGAGACCCGCACTGATGGCTCCACCCCCCACCAGGAATGACCCTGAAGGGAAATCCCTCTCCTTCGCAATGCATACAGAAGAGAGGGAATGTCCTCTTACCCCGGAGGGAGGCATAACAAGGAGGCTCAAGAGCCACGGGTTCCCTATCCCTGCCGGCTGGGATTAGACCAGATCGACCAGGAGGGCGTTAGGCCGGAACGGACTACTGGCTAGGCAAGGTTTCTCAGTCTGGATTACATAAAACCCAATGGGTCCTCCAGAGGTTGCTGGATTTCCTTAAGCAAAAAGCAGTTTGTGCCTCTCAGGTCAGTTTAGGTGACACCAATGATCTTTTTGGCTATCTGTAAGGGTGACATTCTTCCCACTGACCACCATGCTAATATACTGTGATCTGTGGATATAGTATTTATAGAAGGGGTTCCCTGAAGACCTGAAAATTATATCAAGGGTTCCTCCATGTTAAACATATTGAGAAATACTGATCTAAGGTTTCTAACCAGTTCCAAGTTAACTTTACTCAGACAATTATATCTCTCTGCTAAAGAAAGATGCAACCACTTGCTTGGCAGCCACCATGGTGAAATCAATGAGCTGCAGAATTGCAAAATGTTTCACTAGCAAAGATGTAATCAGTGAGATAGCCCTAAGTCCTTGGCCTACTTTCCTAAAATTGAGTTTTGCTTAACTCCAGGTTTGAAGATTTTTTAACAATTGTTGCTGTTGGGAGCACAATAATGGCCTTGTATAATAAATTCAAATATTCCACCCATAAAGAAGAATGCATAGAAACTGCTAGCGGTAGAGGAAATATAAGGGGCAGAGTTCCATTTTATTCCCTATAGAGGACTAAAGGTGCTTACACACTTCCAATTTTTATCGTTCCAATCGAACGACGAACGATCGATTGGGCAAAAAATCGTTCGTAAAAAAGTAACCAACGACGCAGACGAACGAGGAAAGTCGCTGGAAACGAACGACCGGACCGGCGGATCGGATTGGACGACGATCGTTGAGCATCGTTCGTGTGTACGGTCGTTCGTTGATCGTCCATGTTCAGAGCATGCGTGATGAACGAACGTCCGTTCACTTTCCTGTCGTGCACATAGTTCCTCTATCGCTTAAACGATCGTATCTATTGTGTGTACAATATCTACGAACGATCGTGTCGTTACCTTTATGTGCAGTATCGGTGCTATACGATCGTTCATATATATCGTGCAGGAACGTTCGTCGTTCGTTTTCCGACGATAATAATTGGAAGTGTGTACGTAGCTTAAGAACCAAGTATTTTATCAAAGTGCAAATGCTCCTCTGTTGCAATTCACATTTTTTTAATAATAACCAAGAAATCAGACATTACACATGAAATCCTCATAAAAAGATTTATTGTTTTTACTGCTAGCAGGACGTATACATATATATAAAGATTTTTCCTGGATGTGGGTAAGGATAGCACTCAGTCTTCTCCTCCACAGAGCTTTAGCAGCACCTTCCTGTAGTCCCCAGAACAATCTCCCTGGAAAGCAAAGGTTTAGAAATTAGGTTTTCATGTTACCCGGTAAATTGATTCCCCATTTGGGGAATATTTCTATCATACATCTAGAATAGAATGCGGTTCCTGAAATGGAAATGGAGGGGGAAGGTGTGTGGGACTGGACCAAAACTTTGTAGGTGAACAACAGAACCTGCAGCACATTTCCACGAGTCTCATATTGGGCTGATTTTTTAGCTGGCTATACAATAAATCATGATCATGGTAATAAACAATCACAATCCTAACCTAATAAGCGCCCATCTCCAGGGAACATGATGAGATTTTTTTTATATTAGCTTAGCAGACTGGAATCAGGATTGGTTCTGCTTCGCTATTAGAACCAATTGGTTCCATATGCACGAATGAGTCCAATGGTACCTCCGACCTTTCCCACAATGATCAAACGCAAAGAAACACAAGCAGGGCAATTTATAAAGCAGAGACTCAGACATTCATCAATACATTCACTGGTGGATAATCTTCAAGGATTTATTGGCAGCAATTGATCCTTCACTAGGGAATGTTTCAGTGAATGTCAGAGTCTCTGATTTATAAACGGACCACAAGAAATCCTCAGCAGAGTCCTGGTTATCTGTGGACGTCATCGAAGTATGAAACGAGTATACAGTCAGCATCACATACATACATTGTGAATTGCATCAAACTATTTAATTCAGACTGTATGCCTATTCTTTTTTGACAGAATTAAACATCGACCAATAAACACGATACTGCAGTGGATGTATCATTTTCCTAAAAAAGGATTTACACATCTCAAGTGTAGATCATGTTGTAAATGCAATGACAGTGATCTGTTCTTTTGCAAGTTTATAGAGCTTGAAATTTAGTTGTTATTAATATTACACAGTATATATATATATAGCACTGACATATTACACAGTGCTGTACAAAGTCTATAGTCATATCACTAGCTGTCCCTCAAAGGAGCTCACAATCTAATGTCCCTACCATAGGTATATGTCATTACCAAAGTCTAAGGCCAATTTTTGGGGGAGCCAATTACCCTAATTGCATGTTTTTTGGAATGTGGGAGGAAA
The DNA here is from genome assembly GCF_032062135.1 of Pyxicephalus adspersus. Taxonomy (NCBI): domain Eukaryota; kingdom Metazoa; phylum Chordata; class Amphibia; order Anura; family Pyxicephalidae; genus Pyxicephalus; species Pyxicephalus adspersus. Next base: position 154,442,980 of record NC_092859.1, read on the forward strand.
CTGGAGTACCCGGAGGAAACCCACACAAACTCCATGTAGATATTGTCCTGGCCGAGATTCGAGCCGAGTGCTAACCACTGAGCCACCACGCTCCCCATGTCTGGATATTGATAGCAGATATAAACACAATATCAGAGAAAGCACTTTGGCTTGCCTCATAATAGCTAACCCTTCACTCCTGCAAATCTGCCTATATGATCATACAGTCTATGATTGTGCCAAAATATTTTTATATAGCAACAAAAATCTCAAATGGTGACATAGTGATAAATATTATCATGCAGTGACCCATAGCAGTCAGACAAGTTTACATCCAGAATTCTCAGTTCATGGATAACTTTGGATTGACCATGTGTTCTTTGCAATCAAATGAGCCAACATGTGTAAGCCCTAAATCTAATAAAGAAAAGTTGCGTTTCCCATACTAAGCAACTAGTTTGTCACATCTTTATATATAAAAATATTTCTCTCTCTCTCTCTCTCTATATATATATATATATATATATATATATATATATATATATATATATATATATATATATATATATATATATAATCAACTTTATGTAATAAACAATATTGTGTGGTCCTTCACCAATATTTACTGCTAGGTGGGGGTTTGCATGTTCTCATGTATCATCTAAGTGTTATACCATCATGCATATGATCAAGGTGCTGCTGCTATCAGTTCAGTGAGCTTTCTTTTTTGACAGAATGTTTCTGTAATTGGTAAGAAATCCAAACCCCACTCATCCAGCCAGCATGGAAGCAACCTATACATGCAAGTGAACGTTGCACCTTTTTGCTCTATCCTTCATAGCGATCCCGCACCGGTGGACTTTCATCAGCAGGATGACAGATGTGACATTAGGGTTAGGCAGTTTTTGTTTTCTTTTGATAAAATTCCCAATCTTTCTAAGCTCTTTAATCAGATTCATTAATAACACAAGAGGCTCCATTTATAAAACAGGGATCCAAATATTCCCAGGTGGGAATCAATTATTGCCATTGAAACACATGGCCATAGAAGATTCCCACCAGGGTTTCCATGATTCCTTGTTTGTCAGTTGAAAGTAATTTGTGTTAATTTGTTTAAAAAACAACTTCTATATATGTAATGAGAACATAGGAAGTGCCATGCATGCCGCATCCATATCCAGGGTGACCCTCGTGCTCAGCAATTCTGCTTTGGTATACAAAGGCTATGCAAAGTGATTTTTGTAGTTCACCTACAGACCGCAGGAACAAAAATCACTTTGCACCCTTTTAAGACGTCTCCGTTTATGTTTGAATCTCATTATCACGCTTCTGTTTGGCTTCCTTTATGCTTTGTTCTCACCTTGATAAAGGAATGTAGAGACTTGCCATACATCTTCTTGAACTCTGAACGGATTTCTAACATGTCAACTTCGCAGCGAGAGACCATCACTCTGATGAGCGTGTTGTCGTCTGTGCCCAGGCCCTGTGACATGAAAAATGTGTTCAATGTTAATACAACAGATCGAGAACCCCATGGAGTGCATGCTGGATGCCAATTATTGTTTAGGTACGTTCAAGGAGCTTTCTAAGTAAAACAGAATTTTGGCCATTGGGAGATTTTTTATCTTTTTTATATGATGCATATTTATTGTTAACGCGAAAGTTTAATCTTTCTTTGCTGTCCCTGGTAGCCCTTTGGCCTCCTCATCAATGCTTGTTATATAATTTCTTTAATAATATTTGTTTTCATTACATACCTGATTTTGAACCAAATACATATATGTCATCTCTTGGTCTCTGTGCTTCTTCTCACAGGCAGATCATGGCTGATGGGAGGGGATGATAGGATGCCGTACATGACTTCCTACAAACACCCTTCCTCCATACTCCTCCTAAATATACTCACAGCCTTGGTGCAGGCAGTGGACAAGAGTGCAAGAAGTTTTGCAAATAGCAAATTGTTCTGATGGCTGGATGTCAGCTTAGAGTAGTGAGAATTCATAGGGGTGCTGGTTGTGAACGCAGACCAGCCTAGAAAATGCCTGCACGGGATCCTAATCCTATAAGATTCTAAGGACTGAAATCCAATAAATGAAAAGGAGAGGCCAGGGACAGTAAGACTGGGAAGGAAAGGGCTAGATGATGGTGGACGTTCCCCAGCCAAGAAATGAGCTGAGCCCCATCTGAATGCATTTTGTATGATTGTAGATTTCTTTTTCCTGAAGAAGCAGAGTTAGCTCAGCGAAACGTGTAGAAAGTTGGAACACCTTTAAAGGGAATGTTCCATAGGGAGATTCTTAATGGTATATAGTGTTTTATTATTTGTATAAAAACTTTTAATCACATTTAATAAAGTAAGCTTTGTAATTTTATTGTAAGACATTTGAAAAATTTGCGTCTGGCTTTGAAAGTCCCATTAGCTGGTTATTCATCATATTTGAATTCTGCACTTTGTGGGAAGCCCACAGTGTGCAGTGATATCAAAGTAAGCTATTTCAGTCCAGGAGAGGAGCCGGTACCACTGTGAAATACTGAAGAAAAGCCTTCAGTTCTAAAGTGGACCTAAATCATAAGTCAGTTTAGTTTTGGATACGGGGTGAAAAATTGGAACCTCTGGAAGATATTTATTGTTGTCTGTGTTTCTTCACTGGTGAGAATCACCAAAAAAGAGAGAAGAGCAGGGGTTTCATATTTATTGTTGTCTGTGTTTCTTCACTGGTGAGATTAACTAAAAAAGTAGGAAAAACAGGGGTTTCTTTGGCCATATAATGTGTATTGGTTGTTGAACGAAGCAACAAAAATTAGTACAAAGATATTATCTTAGACATAATTCAAATCCAAGGAGTGTCCTCTCCCATTTTTTAGTACTGAGCAAAGAAAGGCTTAATCTAAATCAGGCATTTCTAAAGTCTGGCCCAGGGGCCAATTGCGGCCCGTGTTCATATTTCCACCGGCCTGAAGCCTCTGTTATAAAATCAATATTATACACACGAACAAAACAAAACAATACACGCGTACAAAAAAGCTATTTTATATTTCATTAGAGTTGATCAAATGCCTTGCAGTTATCGGCATGATACTGGGCGGGCATAATCTGCAAGAGGTGAGTCCCCATGTGTGCACAGGGAATCCCCTACATCATTATAGCGGGTGTGTGCTGTGAGGGAACCACACAAACCATGCCCACCTTGATTCCAAAAACGTGCTCTTCGCGGAGCCCGCACTGACACCAGACTTCGTGCACAGGGAATCCCTCACGTCACCATGGTGGGCTTGTGTTGTGAGGGACCCGTGCAGACCACACCCACACTAACCCTGGTTAGTGGTCGGCCCCCACACATTTTCACCTCAAGAAATCTGGACCTCTTTGCAAAAAGTTTGGACACCCCTAATCTAAACAATTGCTCATCTGACGGTAATAGCTAGTATCTTTTCCTTCACTGTGAGAATGAGGAAGGAGGTTACGGGTGATTGAAACTGCTAGTTTTCTGACGCGTTTTACCATTCAACCTCTTTAGGGACACTTATGAGATTCACCTACTGTTTTCCCTGGTGACCACGGTCAAAGAGAAAATTAAACAGAGTTTTCATAAGAATAGAGGAGGAAACTTTGAGGATTTCCCTCGCTTTAGAGAGTTTTTCCTGCACTCTTTGTTGCGTCCATAGGTCAGATAAAGAAGGAAATTCTGGCCAATGGAATGCAGATGGCGAAAATTTCTTTTTTTATTTGAGTTCTTGGTGTCTGTTCCCTCCCTGTGTGTTCTTTTTTTCCCTGCATTTCTTTAGCTCTCTCCCTGCCCTGAGCAGACAGCACAGCTGTAATGAATGCCAACCGGAGCAGCCGTTTCTCTCTTCATTTGTCACATGCGGTTCGGCTCCACTGGAGCTTAAAAGAGCAAATCCTTCAGCGAGACAGAAAAAAATACCCGGACATTACCAGGAGAGCGTATGACTCCTCTGCCGGAGTGACACAGAGCTTAAGGAAATATTTTAAGAAATGTATTTATATCTCATTCTGGAAACTAGAGGCCACCCCAACCCACCAGGTACTTTCTTCATGTGCACAGATGGTTTCTAGGCCAAACTTCCATCTATACATCATCAACATTTACTGCAAATATGACAAATCCTTTTTTCCTTGTGATGGATGACCATTTGGCCTCAATTAAAATGTTTTAATTGTACTTCTAGTGACTTATCAGCCCAATAATAATAATATTAGGACCTCAGCAACATCGCATGCCAACATCAAAGAATCAGGATATATAAAATCCTAATCAAGTAATTATACAGCCTGAGGATGGCTTCAATCATAATGTAATACAGATAATGTGGACGGAGTGATCACAGCCAACAAGTAGTTATTAACCCCCAGTGCACAAAGGGAAAGTTAGTTGTGCTGCAGTGCTTAGGAGTATCAAAGATTTATAGTTTTTGCTCCCCTAGGCCAATTACAGCCTTTGCACCGACACAAAACACACCAGACATCCATGAATGAGAGAGAGAGAGAGAGAGAGCGCAGGAGGGAGAGAGAGAGAGAGCGCAGGAGGGAGAGAGAGAGAGAGCGCAGGAGGGAGAGAGAGAGAGAGCGCAGGAGGGAGAGAGAGAGAGAGTGAGAGAGCAGGAGGGAGAGAGAGAGA
>NC_092859.1:154449026-154475295 GCF_032062135.1 Pyxicephalus adspersus
GAGAGAGAGCAGGAGAGAGAGAGACACGAGTACATTGGTCTCTTTACCTTTACTATGGTGTTGTATGGTAGGGAGCCGACAGTGTATTTTTAATATTGCCCCCACCCAATAAAAAGTCTCCAAGCTAGGTGTGCGGGGGGGGGCAAAGCTGTGTGAGCTTTAAAGGGATACTGTAACCTTGCAAAAGCGACAATTGTCTCTGCAAAGTGATGTGTCGGTGACCCCGAGAGTTGTGCCGTCGCTCCCACCAGCAGTGTAACAGTGCTTGAGCCTAGTAATTGGCTGCTAGACCTAGGCATTGTCATATAGAAGGAGGATATATGCTGCACCATGCTGAAACCAAGGGTTGCAGGTACCTCTCCTTGCCCCAGCCCCAGCAGGGGCATCTTCCCTTGGTCTTCTTCTGAGTTTGAGTCTTCGAATACCAGAGCCCCAATGTTTGCGGGCCAGAATTAATTTATTCCCAGCAGTCAGCATGCTGGCATATTATTATTATTATACAGTATTTATATAGCTCCATCATATTATGCAGCGCTGTACAAAGTTCATAGTCGTGTCACTAACTGTCCCTCAAAGGAGCTCACAATCTAATGTCCCTACTATAGTCATATGTGGTTAATGTAGTCTAAGGTCAATTTTAGGGGGAAGCCAATTAACTTAACTGCAAGTTTTTGGGATGTGGGAGGAAACTGGAGGAAACCCACACAGACACAGGGAGAACCTGCAAACTCCATGCAGATAGTGTTCTGGGTGGGATTCGAACCCAGGACCTAGCGCTGCTAAGGCTGCAAAGGCTGAGCCACCCTGCTGCCCGCTGGCATAGTACACTGAGCTCTACCTGCACATTATAGATAGATTTGCAAACAGCCAGGTAAGCTTATTCTATTGCACAAGACTGTCCATTTTACAATAAAAAACCTCCTGGAATGCAATTTTCATATTTAATTTCTACTTTAAGTTCCACTTAAACTTAAACTTTGGGCAATAAACTCAAACTGCATGAAACGTTAGCAAGTAACAGGTAGCCAGGAATATTGCAGCAGCAGAAAAAGGGAAAATAGATAAATGCAGACAATCTAAGGTGGCTCCAATGATAACAATTAAAGTAAAATCTGTTTAGTAGAAGAGGCAGCAAAACTACAAAAAAGTCATCTTGACAAACAAAAAACCCAATATAAGAAAAACAAAAAGCAGACATGGTACAAGAACTCCCTAATGAAGAATAAGCGGTATTCATTTACTAAACACACATCGGATCGCATTGATAGCGTTCCAAATTCTGATTACAATCCTTTTCTGTGGATCGGGATTGGCAATTATAAGAATAGAAATAACCTGAGGAGCTTTCAGTGTAAATTCTAGGCAGACATTTTCTAGCCTGGAACCTCTGGAGATGGCGGCTTTGCTCTCTGTATTGAATTTGCTCATGGATGTAAAAGGCAATAAAAGATTTAATTGAGCAGCGGACGACTCACCTTCATGGATTTATACAATCTCTCGGCAAAGTAACCGGGCCTGCTCTTTGCACATTTCACTGTAAGAAAAAAAAAATCAATACAATGAAATCCAATAAAAAACAAACAAACAAAAGAAAAACCTTAATGAAAGAAGAGACACCAAAGATAAGGCTATGTTCAGACGAGTGGCCATTGTGATTCACCAATTCTGAACCACCTGAATATCATTGATATGATTTAAAGTGGTAACGCTCCTTTTCTAGAGATGTTTGATGGCAGTGTGGTTGTGTTCGGGTATTTTAGAAACTCCATGCAATTTCTCAATGCTGTCCGCTGCTCAACCACTTCCAAAGGCATGAATAGGAATAATTTCCAACCCAAGCAGTGGCAAAGTGGTTGAAAGTGTTCTGAAGGACAGCAGATGGTCTTTTGCAACAGTTGGCTAGAGAACCAAAACCTCACCGCTACTTCTTACTGGATTGTTTCAGCGCATTTTCTTGACTTCACGCCAATACTGTTAGGAGACAATTATCTGTCCTTCAATCCCGCGCAGTAAGCCACCGCAGGTCAGAGCCCCCGGTTTATTCTCTTCAACCTCGTTGCTTACAGCAGCAGGGGATTTCAAGAAAATAGCCGTCAGTCCTCTGGGCTGCAATCTGCAGCACCACCGGTTTCCCTTTAGCTGTGAATGGTCTCTCGGCATCCCCTGATCTGAGACTGACCGCAGCTGAAGGCGATTTGGAGTTGTCCTAGGGCTAATGAGCAGAGTAGGTCCTGATCACAATCCTGTACGGCCATTGGCTGCTGGGACTTTATTACCTCCCAGTCCCCAGTTGCTCGTTGTAGTGTTAGGTTGGTTTGACCTGCTGCTGGTGTGTTTATTTGTAAGATTTACAGTTTCCTATTCTGCAATTGAATACCGCCTGGACCGACCCTTTGCCTGTCACCCACTCTGCTTTTGTACTTTCCTTTGGATAACTCATCTGGTGGACCGACTACCTGTGCATGGCTTAATATTCTAAATTTGCCTTTGTACTGCATTATCTGCAGGCTCCTGGCTCTCTTCTACCCTTTCCCGGATACCATCCCTTGTGCATAAAAGTCCTGGGGGGCAACCATATGCTGAGATGGCACAACTAGTCTCCCGAGACTGAGCGGGTCCATGCTTTAGGAGAGGAGTACGGTGTTAGATTTTGGGGACTAGCATCTGGCGAGTACTGGTGCTGGACCGGGGCTTTACAAATCTTTTCATCTCACCCTACTCTGGTGCTCACTTTCTAATGCCAAGCACCTGGGAGCAGCAAGGAATAAGGCATTGACATTAATTCATTGGAGTTAGCCCATAGGCTTTAGCAAGTAGTTTTCTTGCAAAACACCACACATGATAACTATTAACCACTATGAAGTTGTCAACCACCCATGTGATCTTTGCCCAAGTATCCGAAGGCATGCTTCACAAATTCTACTAATTTGCTCTTAAGCAACAGTCACATTTGAATATGAAGCATATTTGCATTGAATAGTTATTAATGTGCAAATGCATGCAACTGGTTGGCAAAAAAACAGCATTTGATATGATTTGCCTACAGTTCAAACATCATTTGAGGACATGCCGCATCTAAATAAATGTGCCAGAACCCAATAGAGATCAAATGCAGCCTGTGACCTACCATGTGCTCTGCTTAATAAAATCTTTTGTGGTGCGTCCCAATTACGGGAAACCAACACTTCTCCTATTACAGATATAGAGAGCATCTTAGCCGAACGTAAGGTAGACATTTCATCATATAGATAATGTGTAGAATGGAGACAAGCAGATTTATATGCACCGGGTGACACCATTATCTTCACAATGTGATAAATAAGCCAATCAATATGACATTGAAAGTCGATTTTTTCTCATGGGACTTTTCTCTGCTTACATATTGGGCTTCTCATTCAATGATTAATAGTTGTTCACAGTAAAGGGGGTTTTATATATACGCCATTTATAGAGGCACATTCAAAATTTCCAGGTGGATACAAATAAAACCAGATGACTTTTGCTTATATCTGTTCTAGTAGGGAGGCAGCTAATCTGCAAATTGCAGGTTTTCGGTATATAAAACCCATAGATGCGATCTTTCCTAATACATCAGGCTGATGGTACCACAGTAGGCCATCTCTCACTACATCACAAGTGGGGCTTTTTAATATGAACACATAAAAACATCAGGAATGGCAATGCACGGAAATTCAAAATTCAATTTGTGCATGAGTTTGGTTGTGGCAGAATAACTGCTTATAATTTTTATAAAAAAGGTGTCGGGGACGGCTGTCCGGAGATCAGAAATAACTGTACTTGATTTTACAGAAACTGCTTTGCTTTATTATAAGGTGTTCTGATAAATGCAGCAAATGCCTTAAGCACATTCTCTTTAGTTTTGGATTGAAGAGGTAGGAAGCTCTGGCAGTCATGTTCACACTGTAAAGATTCATTCTGTCCATTCAGAAAATGAGAGAATATCTAAAACAGAACAATGACAGAAGGTGAAGCCTTTCAATAGGAATGTCTAGTCCAACGCCAATGATCTAAGGTGAGATTGTCTCTCCGTTTCTTTTGTACTCTGTGTTCTATAGGACAGGGAAGAAAGATCTTGAAATGGGACATAGAGAGCACAGATAACTGGCCAGGGGTTTTAACCCTTCCCAAACTGTGAAAAGAATGCCATTGCAGCCACCATATTCAAGGACTGGTAAACTGCAATAGATTCCATTTGTTTCCTTCACATTCCATTGCATTTGTCTTTCACACACGAAAAGCCATTTCTGCAAAGACATCATTCCATACTTACCCATCTCACTGCATGCACTGCTGAAGTCTCACTGCATGCACTGCTGAAGTCTCGCTGCAAAATCTTCCACATGCAACTTATTTCTCATTGTGTCATTGGGTATGTCTGACCCCCTTGCTGCTCACTGTGGTTCCTTCCACTGACCCCTATTTCACCATTGTGTGCAAACCGACATGGAGATGTTGGGGAAAACCGCAGCAGGGGACAGCAATATCTGACACTACAGGATTTCTATATCCGATCATTGTTTAACAACTATGAATTTCCAACATAGGAATTTGATGGCACAGAAATTAAGAAAAGCTATTTTTTTTAGTGGCAGGGACTCCTTAGAGGGATCTTTCCATTAAAATAAATTCTAAAATGTCCTCTCTATCGAAAGCCCCTTTCCACCCAAAGTCAAATTGCCTGTAAAAACAATATAAAAAGAAAACAGAACATGTGATTGGTTTAAATACTTCAAAAACACACCCCTTCTGGGACACAAATGGATAGTTCTGGGCTCCATGCTAGGTACATTTCATGCCCCCCCACTATAAGTTCCAGCACTGCAAAATTGAGCTCTTTAGATTATGGACTGGTAGAGAAGTCCCCCTTGTCCCCCATCGCAATGGCAGCCATGCACACCTGTAATGGACTGAAATGCATTTTCTTGAGCACCTAGATCACTGTTTTTTAACCAGTGTTCCTCCAAGGGTTTCTAGGGGTTTCCTTGAGCAATGAGCAGTTTGAGCCCCTCAAGTCAGTTTAACAGATACTAATGATCTTTTTGGCTATCTGTAAGGATGAAATTCTTCACAATGGCGGGCAATGCAAGAGGAATTATTCCCACTGACCACCAAGCTAATATACTGTGAGCTGTGGATATAGTAATTATACAGTACATGGGTTCAAGAAACACTAACTTAGATGGTAGCCTTTCCATCGAATGAAGCTTCCATTTGAACAAGCAAAAAGAGAACAATAAGATCACAAAACACCTACCAATGGCCAGGAGAGCATCTTCAAAGTGTCCAGACATCTCAGATTTTATACTGGCCTCAATATCTTTTTTGGAAATCTTTTTATACTCCTCGAAAACTGTAAAAGGAAGAGAAGAAAAGGCCAAGCTCAAGCTGTGCTCACACGGTATACTTCAAAGAACATGGGCAGGGATAGATTCCTCAAAACAGCGTGGAGGTAAAGCGGGTAATGGCAGAAATCACATCAACTAAATGTAGCATTTGTTTGACAAAAGTGAAATGTTATATCAGAATATCTTACATTCAGGCCGAATAAAACGAACATGTTGAAAAATAAAATATAGGTTTATGTTGAGTGCAGGAAGATTTGTAAATTGCTGTCATCACAAGGTGCCATCACACCATGCCGGTAAAACTCTTTGATCATCACCCCATTTAGAAGCCCAGTTCCAGCTAAAGAGATCATTTTGGATAGTGTGCAAATGTTACAACTCACGTCAGTATGTCAAAGATTTTCACTTACTTCCGGTGCCCGTTACTGCAATAGGAATGGAAAACAATTTTACGGGCAAAGGCACAAATATGCCCAGCTCTTCTGTACCGGAGGAATACTTTAAAGAGGTAGCATATATCTAGGTGTCCACACTTGCAAGCTTTCCAAACACAGATTTCAAAGAAAATCTGATAATGCCAAAGGTTGTCCAGCCATTCATGGCTCTCTTGCACATTCCAATGGGCAAATGAGGGCCCATCAAAGCTATGGGCCGAAAAGGTGTGCAGGGCTGGGGCTTTGCCAGTCAGATCAGTTTAGGAATCAGCTGTTTTATGTATATTAGGATCATTGATGCAAGTTTTTGCAAAAACCTCTAGGTTATAGGACTTCTACCCAAACCAATCTCATGTATTTTGCAGCCGACCCCCGTCTAGCTACTCTGCCATAAAGACCAAATTGGTGGAGGGCAGCAGTTATGGTTGTCCTTCTGGAACCTAGTCCGCCCTCCACAGAGGATCTCTGGAGATGAGTCGGAGTGACCATTAGATTCTTGGTCACCTCTCTAAGGACCTTCTCCCTTGATTGCTCTTGTCCTGGTTAGGACAATCTACGGAGGCCACTTTGCTCTTCCAAACTTTCAGTGCAGCAATCATTTTTGTAGCCTTCCTCAGATCTATGCATTACAATAGTTCTGTCGCTGAGCTCTGCGGGCCATTCCTTTGACCTTATAACTTGGTTTTTGCACAGACGTGCCCCCCCATCTCCAACATGACAGCCCCTCCTTAGAAGTAAAACTATAGAGATGTTTAAAAGAGAATTAAAAAAAAGACAGACAGTAAAGCAGTCAATTTGGCTCCTTGCTGTATCAAAAATGCAACTTTCTAGAGTCTGGTTGGTGGATGTGATGAAGAAGGATTTTTGAGGATCACCAGCAAGTGTTCGCCAAATTACCAAAATTGATTGTAAGATAAACTCAAGTGAATGTGTAAACTATGTTCCCTGATGGTATCCCAAGTCCTCATTTCCAGACTTCGTGAACCTTGACAGATTCAGCTCTTTTTGTAACTGAGGTCACAAAGGATATCAGTGTGTTTAGCCATTCCATTAAATGTGGAAGCTGATGATTCCCTCATACCCCCTATGCATCTGCTACCCAAGACGTTCCTCTGTATTCTGTGCAGGGTTCCTGCGGGTTCCTTGAGCAATGAGCAACTTGGACCTCTCGGGTCAGTTTAGGTGACACCAATTTTTCGAAATCTGTAAGAGTGATATTCTCTCTATAGCCAATCTTCCAATTGCCCACCACACTAATATACTGTAAAATGTGGGTATAGTAATTATAGGAGGGGTTCCCGGATGACCTGAAGGTTTTTTTCAAGAGATCCCAACCCATGTTAAAAAGCTCCAGAAAGGCTGTCCTAGTGTGATAAAGACAGCATGAGTAAAATAAATCAAATGCCAGACATACACTGTCTCTCTATGTTAATTTTTATCTATAATACAACTGATAATGATCCTTTTAATCAATTGCATGTCAATTGCTTAATCAAAAGTATGTCATTCACCTGTTTAATCATTGATCAGCACTATTTCCATTATGTCAGACAGAAATTTTGATCAGGACACAAATTACAGGTTTATTACAGCAGTTAACCAATATACAACAAAAAGAGGTAGGGTTGGGATAGATATGGTTCTTTCTGATAATGTTAAATTTTGCCACCACCTTGGTAGGAAAATCGTTATGAAAACACTAGTAGGGGTTTCATGTGGCAAGAAAATAAAATTCTATAAATTCAAGTTTAGTGGTTACAATAACACATATATTCACAAAAATCGTGTGAATATATCAATAATCCACAGGTCCCACTGAACAAATTTTTCCTTTTAGACCTAATGAAGAGAATTTATGAAATAAGCTGACAAGTATGACTTGTTCACATGAAAGGTTTTAGGACCCGAAACGTTTCGCCTTGTGGATATATCGTTCTTCTGTCACCTACTTCCTCCTATTTCTTCATAAGGACTAACCTGTATATGGACTCTTTCCAGATTCCCCTTGTGAACTCTACCAACACACCATCGTCTAAAAAATCCATAATCAATGTCAAGTCCTGGATTCCTCCTCCAATTTATCCTACAAACCTAACTATCATCAGCTGCAATCTAGTCCCTAGAGCTTGTTCCTTATATTATATTGTGTTCTCACTTCACCCCTGAAGAAGCCACTAGGCAAAAGCTTTGGAACACGAGACTTTTCCTTTGACCAAGACATTCTTGTCTGCTCTTAAATTATCTTCTTTAAGTGTGAAAAGGAGTAAGACCTGGATTACTGATATATTCACAGGAGTTTCATGAATATGTATAGTAGATATTTATATAATATATATAGTAGCATAGTTACACAATTAGGTTGGAAAAAGTCCATCTAGCTCAACCATTAGGGAAATAAACCCTATAGACATAGATGATCCAGAGGAAGGCAAAAAAAATCCTGTTATAATGTATTATTGTAACCATTAAATGTGAACATATAAAGTTTTACGTTTCCTGCAACATAAAACTCCTATCACTGTTTTTTCTATAACCAATCTACAACAAAAAGAAATAAAGTTTTGCCCAATAAGTTTACCATCATTCTAACATTCTGCACAATTATCAACCATACATGCCATCCTAATTATTAATCATTTTTGATTCATTCATCCTTTTCATTTAATTAATTGAAAGAGTTCATGAACAGACATAATTGTATTTCATTGCCCTGCTTTGGATTACTATACAGTGTTCATATTAAATGCAGCCAATGTCTGAAGCCAAAACCCTCTCTGTAGATTTGGATGGAATGATTATGAATTAGGAACCCCGGGCAGCTTTTTATAGCCGTTTGCATGGCAAGTCTTCCCTATCCATGGAACTTCCACAATCCATGCAATGCGATCCATACATTTTGTAGCAGAGGAGAAATAACAGATCATCAGACTAAATTACCTTTCAGTAAATGCTTTCTGTTTCTTGTGCAAAGAATGGTCAGAAACTTCACTTCGTCAGTCCCCCACTTTTTCTCACCAGCTTCATAAAGGTCCTGAAATGACAATTGTAATAATTATTCTACCAAAAAACCTTCATAGATGTGGGATTACCGTACAGAATAAGAATGAGTAAGAAATCCACAAAACAAGACCGGGGGAAATTAAACAGAACAAATTCTGCCAGTGAAAACTGACTTTTTACAGCATTGGGTCAATCAAATGCAATTTCCTTTATTTACAAATCAACCATTAGAACACAAAATATATTTAAACCAATATATAATTGGAAACATCTTTGCATGCTACCGCCAAAAATCAAATAATACAAGAATGTAAGTCTGTACACATTGCCATAAGTGGTCCTCAAAGATAGTATTTCAAAAGAGTAGGCGGAGCACTATCACTTTTCAACACGTTTCGCAGTACGGAAATACCACTTCCTCAGGAATAAATGGTAAGTTACACAAACATTTTCCTTTGATACAGCATAGCTATCTAACAATAGTAAAACTTTCCTGGAGGCCACACTGGGGTATCTGTACGTGCCAATTTTATTTTGGGTTTGGAGCAGTTTATAAGGATAAACTCAGAGAAGACAAAAAAAAGGACACTTTTCAGAATATCTTTATATATATATATATATATATATATATATATATCTATATCTCAGCCAGGGCTCTATCTGCATGGAGTTGGCAGGTTCTCCCCGTGTTTGTGTGGGTTTCCTCCGGGTACTCCGGTTTCCTCCCACATCCCAAAAACATGCAGTTAGGTTAATTGGCTTCGCCCCAAATTGCCCTTAGACTGTTATAAAGACATATGACTATGGTAGGGACATTAGATTGTGAGCCCCTTTGAGGGACAGCTAGTGACAGGACTATGAACCCTGTACAGCCCCACATAATATGTTGGCGCTATATAATTACTGGATAATAACAAATCACATATATATATATATATATATATATATATATATATAAAAATGTTTACATACAAGCTGGATAAACACTTGGCATCTGCCTTTTGCACAACTGAGCTCATACTGGGAAAGGGGGGCGCAGGGGAAGGGTCCGGTCTATGGTGCTGCAATGCTAAGAAAGTACACACAGATTAGAGAAATGAGTTCTTCTTCTGCCATTTACAGAATAGATTGAATACAACACATGGGAGAGTTACCTAATTGCAGCAGAAACAAATAAAGGTCTCCTTCCTTGCAAAGCAGGGTTGTGCTGTGTAGCTAAATTATATAAATCTCAGAACTGGATAAACAACGGAAAAAAAGGGGTTCAATTTAGGGCTTTGTTTATAGAACAGATAATCTGACATTCCGTGTTGGAAATCAATTACAGTCTTTGAAACACAAGAACCTGGAAGCATGTTTGGGGGGAATATCTAATTCCCTGTTTTATAATAGGAAGCCCCAATGATAGTTCCCAGTGTTGATATAACAATGTGTGTTCAATAAGCCCCCTTAAATCCCTTCTATCTTTTGCAGGGAACCTCATATCCTTATTGCCTATGGCTACAATTCATGCGCCGTTTAGAAAGCCTTACTTTGTCGCCACCCCATTATGCCATAGAGAGCTGCGACTAGGGACCCGATTTATTACAGCTCTTCAAGATTGGAGAGGATATACTTTCATCTGTGCCTGGGTGATCCAGCAAACCTGAAATGGGTCTGGTCTAGGACTGAAAAATTTGCTAACAAATAGCAAATTACTTTTAAGGAATCCATTCCAGGTTTGCTGGATTACCCAGCTTCAGTGTTAAAAGTATATCCTCTACAGAGTTTGAGAGCTTTAATAAATCAGGCCCTATAAGTTTAAACACTTCCATTGATGATATAAAATGCAAGGAATCATGAGAAATGTAGAGCTGCTGGTACAAAGAAACAATTCTTCAAAGGGTAGGTTTAAAAAATATAATCCTTGTGTATGATTGCATGCTTGTTGCTCTTTTATTAACTCTTAACATGAAGAATAGGACTTTAGTTCAGTAGATTTTTTCTGGCCAGACAGCGTAAGTTTAGAGGTGTCATGACTGGGGAGACAGTGCCACTAGGGGGCGCTATGGCTTGCACAAAAATGATGTGAGCCCTGAGAAGAGCCATGTTGCAGAGTCCAAGCAGTAACCAGGTCTTCCCCAGAGCCTCTAGTGGTGAGGATGTTGCCCTGCTGGTTACTGCCAGGTTGCGGTCCTTGGGCACACCAGGGTGGGCAGGATGATAGATGGTACCAGAGCACTAAGCAGAAGCATCAAGAAAGGCCGGGGTCAGGGCAGGCAGCAAGCCAGAGAGGTCAGGTCACAAGACTGGGGTCAAATGCAGGGATCCAGGAAAACGGTGGCGTTGACAAAGGGAGCACTACGGACACAGGGAAAATAGGAGACAATGGAAGACATACTGGTAGGAGGCACAGGTGTCTCAGGGATATCCACAGACAGACAGGAACACTAGGACGGCACAAAAAAGTTGGCTGGGAAGCAACAAGGGAACAACAAAAGAGCTGGACAGGGAAAGCAGTGAATTAACTAACAAGCAGGTGCACAGGAAGTGCTCAGCATAGCCAGGGGGCTCGGCACTAGTGGAGACATATAGCACAAAGTGTGTCTGAGCCAGCTAAATAGCCAGAGATGATTAAGAGGCTATTTCCTGATCGCCCGGGGGGATGGGCGAAACTGATAAAACTTAGAAGAGCAGGCACACCGAGTCAGAACTGTCCACATGCACAGGGGAGGGGTGTCTGCACTTTAGCAAGGAAGAGGTAAATGTGACAAAAGGTTTGCAAACGAGAACAAATTTAGAACAACGTGATCTTGATTAAGTATTAGAAGGGGAACAAGGTTAAAATGTAGCTTTTACCAGCATAAAACAAACGTTCTAAAATCTCTCCCTTCCAAACAGTTCAATTCAAACATACGTCTGTCAAAGCATCCATTTCACCCGTCGCTGTAAAATCTACGGGTTCCCATTAAAGAAAACAAAAAAAATAAATCTAACAAATAGATTTCTTGCCGGCTGACAATATAATAAGCCACTTTTGAAAGGAGACAAAATTTGTAACCAGCTCAGGATTTCATCTGAAGTGTTAAAAGCCACAAAAACACAAAACGTTGGATGAAACTGAAACGGAGAAGCGGGATCGCTCGCTCAAAAAAATAAAATACCAGCTCAATGTTTTGTGCCTGGGAAAACTCAGCAGGTGTCGGTGATGTGAAAAAGCATAAAAAACAATGAAGAGAAACTCAGCCAGGAAAGACAGGGAGGTTTCAAAGTTTTGTGGAAAACAAAAGGCTGAATCACGCTGTCTTCTCAAACACTTCAAATGTCTTCCATAGAACCGCAGACGGCTCAGAATTATCTGTGCAGATCCTGTATTTCTGAAGTGTTCATTTCACAAAGTGAACATAAGATAAAGTGATCAATGGCTTACAAAATGGCATTTTAAGGGAGAGCTTTGTAAAGTATTATAAATGAGCGCTAGAAAGTGAAATCCATGCTTCTTCACAATTCTATGACCATGATCATATTCTATAAAGGGGTATTTCAGCCAGGATTCCTCCTGAGGTTCCTGGGGTTTCCTTGAGTAATTTCTGTGCCTCTCAGGTCAGGTAAGTGACGCCAATGATCTTTTTGACTATCTGTAACATTGTGGAGGCTGATGATTCCTTTACTCCCTGCTACCAAAGACTTTCAGATCGTTATATACTTAATTAGTGTTTGCCAACCAGGGTTCCTCCAGAGGTTGCTCGGAGTTCTTTGAGCAATGAGCAGTTTGTACCTCTCAGGTCAGTATAAGTGACACCAATGATCTTTTTGGATATCTGTAAGGGTGACATTCTTCCCAATGGGCGGCAATGTAAGGGGAATTCTTCCCACTGACCACCACACTAATGTACTGTGATCTGTGGATATAATAATTATAGAAGGGGTTCTCTGAAGTACTGAAAGTTATTTCCAGGGTTCCTCCATGTAAAAAAAGCTTGAGAAGCACTGCTCTATACAAATGTTTTTCCAGTGTTTCCCCACGGCTCAATGTGAATTAGTATGAACGAGAACCCGCTGGTGTGCCAATAGTATGAGGTCTATTGGTTCCCCAAGGTGAATGAACACCAGACTGGAAAACACCAATTCTTCCCGAGTTTACTTGTATCATGATGAATACATCAGTAATGATTTCCACCTATAATTTCAACTAAAAACAGGCAATATATTGTATATGTAAACAACACATTTACCCTTCCATGCAGTACATCCAGCTTGCATTGTCTACAACTTTACAATTCAGCTTTGCTGCCATCTTGATTATTGGAACCAGTTGTGTTCCAATGGTTATATCATCGTATTTATTCTTTGGTCAGATATCTCTCAACACATTTTAAGACCATTCCTTATCTGTGACCATAAATTGTGCACACAGAGCTTCCATTTCATGGGCAGCCACTGGAAGGAGTGCAGAATCTCTGTTGTGTAAATAAACTTTGCTGGATTCTACAGAAAAGAAGCGACCTGCCTAAAGGAGCATTAAAGCAGAAATATATTCCCCTAACCTCCAGTGACGGAACATCCACAAAGCAAGGTTCAGGACTTTGCAAGTCATGATTGGCCGTGGTGCAATAAATAAACTTCTGCCCATACATGTGTCCAAACCATGCAATATGCTGCGCATGTCCAACCCAGTGTGCAATGCAGAGGAGATTATAGACAGGAAATTAGGAATCCACCATTAAAGAAGAGACCAAGCATGCCTCTTCTGCAAAAAAAAAATTAAGAAAAAATGTACAAATTTTTAATCCTTTAATTTTAAAGGAAATCCTAAGTCAGATTTCTCACGTTAAGGATCTGATATTTTAAAGCACTTATTTTTCATTTTTTTTTCTTTTTATTATTATTGGTGTTGCATTGAAAAAGAGCAAAACAGTTTGTAAAATCTTTCCAGCTGCTGCAGTAGCACAAATTTGAGTTTAATAACACAGAACAAAATGTCTTGCCTATGGATTGCATTGAAATATATACATTTTGTGCCAGAAAAGAAAGACTTGTTTGTTCTAAAATGTATTGCTTTGTTATCTTACCCAATTACAAAGTTAAAGTCTTGTAACAAAAATGTAAAAACTGCTGTGTGTGCAAGAGTCAGCTCTGATCTGCTCAATTACAGTTTGAGTTTCCCATAAATGGAAAAAATTAAATTTTATTAATACATTTTTAAACATTGGAGTTAATTCCTTTCAATATAAAAACAACAAAGCGCATCCACTGTATACCAATGAATGAAGTCTAAAAAAAAGACAGAAAAGACAGGGTTTTCGACACAAATATTGAAAAATATTTGTATAATATAAAAAAATTCGACAACAAGTTCCACACAAAATTTGTATTACCAATTATAATTTCAATATTTGAGCCAAAAACCGTATCTTTTCTGTCTTTAATTTATATACCTATACAAACCAGGGTTAGGCACAATCAAAATATTAAGTTAAATAACTTAAGAGATCCAACATGCACTTACCCTAATTAAAATAACATTTTTATATTTATATGTAGTTTGTGCTTTATATATTAGAATTATCCAAATTTTCATTGTTTGGCATTTATATAATTGACTTTTTGGGGGACTAAAATGTATATTCCTGCAAACTGTATCATCTCCCCTTCCCTTGATAGATTTCTATGTTCCTAGGAATATACTTGAGAGATCTGTGACTAAAGGCTGGCATAAACCTCAATAAGTATATAGAAAACCGGTATACCAATCCTTTCATTTGAAGTTGTTTAATCATAATCCCTTAATTTGTCTTTTAGGGACGATTGTACTGGAAGAGAAAAGAAAAATGCCAGTGGGGTGCAAAGAGAAGAAAACGTAACAAAAATAAAAAGGAGAAAAATGAAATTATTTTGGAGAATGATCAGAGGCTTATCGGTTTATTATGAAAAGCTCAAATGAATCCGCCGAAAAAAATTACCTTTGCATCCTGTTTGGCTAACGCTTCATCCACTTTGTCACTTTGGTCTCTTCCTCCCTGCAGGGAAAGAAAACAATTTAGATTGCTTTAACGTTTTCATATATTGTTCTATATCACTTTGTCCTATATCGTACTCGTACAGCCCATGAGTGTCATGCATTGACCTCGCTTTGAACTCCGCCAAGACACCAAGTTACAACAATACAACTTAGTATTGGATTAGTATAGAGCAGCGAGTCCTAACCAAGGTTCCTCCAGGGGTTCCTTGAGCATTGAGCAGTTTGTACCTCGGAGGTCAGTTTAAGTGACACCAATAATCTTTTTGGCTATCGGTGACATTCTTCCCAATGGCCAGCAATGTAAGAGGAATTCTTCCCACTGACCACCACACTAATATACTGTGAGCTGTGGATTAAGAAATTAAAGCCGTGGTTCCCTAACACCCAAAAGTTATTTTAAGGATTCCCTCATGTTAAAAAGATCAAGAAAAGTTCCACTTTTTCCTATACTTGCCATAGGCAGTGTTTGGATGAGATTCTAGCACAGTATTTCTCATTTATTTATTTTTTTTTTAACATGGGGGAACCCTTAAAATAATATTTGGGCATTAGGGAACCTGTTCTTTGGGGAATGACCGATATGTGCACATTATAGCACTAAAACATGTTAAATATGTGTTATATATAATGTATATACCCCAATGCACCTTGAGCGAACGTGCTTCACGGAGCACAACATGCATGATGAGCTTTGGAATGTCTTTGCAAAGTTCTTTTAAATGGATACCCTGTGCTAATGCATACACATTACATTGGGGTGCATAGATTACTACAGTGATATATGGAATTAAAAAAAATAAAATGAAACATCTGAGCATTACAGATCAAGTAGACTTTACTAAGCCCGATCACTCCAGCATCCAAGTATGTAAATCAACACAACTAGTAGATCTAAAGATATCTTCTAAACCCAAAATGGAAAAAGAAAAATTCTCCAAGCAAACATTATTATTACTACACAGTATTTATATAGTGCCGACATATATTATGCAGCGCTGTACAAAGTCCATAGTCATGTACTAGCTGTCTCTCAGAGAAGCTCACAATCTAATGTCCCTACCATAGTCATATGTCATTACCACAGTCTAAGGGCAATTTTGTGGGCTAACCAATTAACCTAACTGCATGTTTTTGCAATGTGGGAGAAAACCGGAGTACCTGGAGGAAACCCACAAAAACACGGGGAGCACCTGCAAACTCCATGCAGATAGTTTCCCTGATGAGATTCGAACCTGGGACCCCATGCTATGTAGAAGTTTTATGTCTGGAAAATCTACAAATGTAAACCCCCCCCCCCATCGTTTTTGCCAGGACCTCTCCTGCCTTTTAGTGCCATGTTAATTGACTAATATTTATGTGAATCCCAGTCCAGCCCTCCTTCACGCAAGGAAACCTAGTCTTGCATGTAATTTGCTTCCTATTTTTGCGTGTCACATCTAATTGGTGAGCAGCACAGTTGGTTCAGAGGTTAGTACTCTGGCCTTTGCAGCACTAGATAACAGGATGGAATCTTGGCCAGGACTCTATTTGCAAGTAGCTTGCAGGTTCTCCCTGCTTTTGTGTGTTTTTTTTCTGGGTACCCCGGATTCATCCCACATCCCAAAAACATGCAGTTAAACAAGTTGATTTCCCTCACAAATTGGCCTTAGACTATATTATTGACATATGACTATGGTAGGGATATTAGATTGTGAGCCCATCTGAGGGACAGCTAGTGAAATGACTACTGACTTTGTACAGTGCTGCATAGTATGTTGGTGCTATATAAATACAAGATAATAATAACTGACCCTCTTACTAAAAGGAAATAACTGTTATGGAGTCTGCAAGCACATTTGGTCTATAAAACAGGTATTCTCTTCCTATGCATGGTTTATTTTTCTCTTGAATTTAACTCGTTTAAATTTGGGTTTAGTTGGGCTTTTATGCACATCCTGACCCCTTTTATCCTACCACATCAGTAGTTATTGCTGCTCATCAAATACAGAACCATTTGCAAAACTTGGGCACCATTACACCTAGTTATAATTTCTTTAAAATTACCAAAATCATGGAGGTGACCAGATATTGGAAGGAATTGAATTTCTCTTTAAAATGCATTTTATGCTATAAGATTCCTATTCTACTGCTAGCACAGCATGCATGGGCCCATACAGAAAAAGTTTCCCATAAAACTTTAGCTGGCTACATTTCGGAAATATTTGATATTTTTATACCCTCATTAAATTCTGTTCCATTTTTATGCTCTATTTGCATTGCTCAGAGTTGTCAGACTATATGTATGAATAATTTCAGCTCTGGAAACTAAGCCGCCTTTACGCTGTAAATTCATATATGGGATTTGTTTGCTGAATGCAAAGATGGTCTGGGATATGCTTCATTCCTCTGAAAATAAAAGTATAAAGCAAAGCTTTGATTGTAGAGCCTCTATGATGTACAGACTTCCTAGCCAACGGGAACTTACGGCAGCCAGAGATACCAGAACCCTCTGGAACATGAAAGAAGTGTCTGAACAAATATCGTCCTCCAGAGACTTGCCATATTCTGCAAGAAAAAAGGAAAAAAAGTGTAAGATAACTTACAAAGCCAGCCAAACACATAAAACAAAAATTACAAAAAAACTTTTTCTTTGAGTTGTTTTAAAAAAAGGGGTGATCAGTGCAGAAAATGCTATCGGTCAGAATGGTGGCATAGAGTGTAGACTGCTGACCTAGATGATGAACTCCTGGTAGGCTTTGTGGTGGCAGATGGACTACAATGACCTTTATCAACTTTTTTACCATAGAGAAGCATTGAATTTGAAGTCAAGAGAACCCCTGATAAAATAGTTGATTAGGGATCAGGGAGAAGAACCCTCCGTATTGGGTATTAAGGAAAAGATTGCACCTTCAACAAGTGTGGTCTATCCACCTATACGGATTAAAGAAAATATCATGTCATATTGGTGGCTCTGCAATAAAGACGTTATTATGTGGGCACCATCAGATGGGGGTTGAATCAGTCACAGCTCAAGGAAACCTTTCAAGGAATGCTGGCTGACAATGGTTGGACCCCCGTCGCTTAATATAGTTGTATAAAATAAGTTTCCACCAATGGTCATCTATTTTGTGGTATAAGAGTAAACTGAGCCAAGACGGATTTTCACTCAGCTGTATGCATAATGCCTTACTGCCCAACTTCTCCATGTACTCCACCATTTTTCTCCATTTGCTTCACCATGGTCCAACAAGCATGCACCTTTAGCAACATATCACTTACATATTGGCACTGTAAGTATGTAGCCTGAGGAGAATTTGCTATGACAGCATGTATTAAAGGTTGGTGTGAGAGAGATGAACTTAAAGAAGAGACTTGGATGCCATATGTGTACATTATTGCAAGAGACCACCTGCTAGAACTTAAACCATAGTGGGCGCAGCCAGCAATTGTCATAATGTGCCAATGTGCACAGCATACTGGCTTAATATGGCACACGGACCTTTGACACGGACCTTTGAATCTGCTCTTCTCCAGTGACGTGAGGTCCAGATTTTCCCCATCCTCATGATCACCATGTTATCATCCTTTTACAGGTTTGGCATCATCTTACTTTGGCCATTAGGCAAACACCTGTGAACCATGTCCATGAGTGAGAAGGTTTATGGATGAATGGGGTGGTAGTGGGAGCAGGGCAGTGATGAAGGCCATTAAATAATCAAATGCTGGTTAACTAAGAACCAGAATAGCATTTGGGGTGGCCAGGGTACCAACCGTTGCGAGCCTTACCGGAATAGCTTTTCTCCTTTTTTCTGAACAAGCTCTATTTGTAAACTTTAAGAGTGTGTATTTAATAAAATATTGTTTCCTAGTATGTAATTTGTTCATATGGGGCAAGTACCAGGGGCAGGTCTTCTTGCACCCAAGGTTAAGATGCCACGTTGCATCTTCATGATAATGTATACAAAGAAAATAACCTTGAACTATTATAGCTTTATATGGGTCAGATAAAATTATTTTTCCATCTGGTGCAAAATTGTTCAGCCAGCTGGGTAATAAAAATGTTCTACAAACCAAATCCCATAAACTAAAATTAAGTATTTAAATAACATTGTGCACTGAAAATCTGTGGTTATAGCATCTAGAACATACTCAGTTTATAGGTTCCATTGATGTTGCGGATCTCTTCTGTTGAACGAGAAGCCAGGATTTCAATCAGACAGCCTTCATCAGTTCCTGCACCCTACAGTGAAAGAAAGCAACACATTTAATTAGCTTCTGGCTTGAAAAAAATGTTTATATATTTCAGCATTGTCTGTCCATGTAAAGCTGTCTTGGGAAGAATAAGAGGCCGCCATTGCTGACCCCCCATTTGGAAATGTTGGTCGGCTGGCTGTGACCCAGAACAAGAAGAGATTAGAAAATCATAGAAATGTCTGTATACATGCCCCTCAAAAATTTAGGGGGAGGTTAACGATGGCAGATTTCGTGGCTCTAAATAAATATCTCACCAAATAAATAAATCCCACATATGCAATGGCATTTTTATCTTGTCCTCATTTTTCTTTTGCACTGCTTAGTACAATTTAATCTAATGGCCTGATGTCCAACTTTTGGGCCCTAGAGAGTGTTTTTAAGGTCCTTGCAGACTATAGTCTGTGTTTCCTTAAAGCCTGTAATACCAGTGATCATTAGCAGTCTCTTGAAGCATATATGCTCTTCCCTTTCCGCGTCCATGCTCCCCCCGGCCTATCTCCTCTTTCCGTGTTCGCGCTGTACCCGGCCCATCTTCCCTTTTCCGCGCTATCCCTGGCCCATCTCTCCTTTCTGCGTCCACACTCCTCAACCCTTCCAACCTTCCCCATCCACACTCCTCAACCCTTCCAACCTTCCCCATCCACACTCCCCAACCATCCCGCCTTTCCGCATCCACACTCCCCAACCGTTTCCCCCCTTTTGGCGTCCATACTCCCCGAAAAAAAACCCCCTTTACATGTCTACACTCCCAGACCATCCCCCCCCTTTCTGCGTCTACACTCACCGACCATCTCCCCTTTTCACGACCATCGCTTCTAGCACAGTATATCTGTAGTCTCTGATCATATCTTGTAGTAATCCTGTAGTATTTTACTTTCTCCTGTTGCCAGTCTGTTGTCTCCAATAACCTACTTATAGCACTACATTCACTGCAAATGATGTGTGGCATATTAATAATACAGGTAGTCCCCGAGTTAAGGATATTCGACATATGGATGACTCCTAGACAGGAACGGTGCTTCCCTCGTGTACCTGTGATCTTACGAGCTGAGCTGATCTGTATCATCTTGTAAATCTTTAATGGCCAAGACAAACTCTGAAGTTGTTAAAGCACAGCTTGCCCCAGAAGTTAATGAATGTTTTGGCTCCATAAAGTTTTTTTTTTTGCTTTATTTTTGATTAACTCACAGTGAGGATTTTATACAGTAACTGACACCATGTTGCCTAATAATATGTTGAGACAAACATCTTTTCTTATTGTATTTATTAAAATAATGTACCTGATTCGACTTCCATACAAATTCAACTTAAGAACAAACCTACAGTCCCTATCTCGTATGTAACCCGGGGACTACCTGTATATTTTAAAGGGCCGCATTTAAAGCCCCTATACCAAGAAAGTTGACCACCATTGATCTTAGTGATAACTATTAGTGATATTAACCAACAATTTAGCGGTATTTCTACTCCATTATAAGGAATCGGATTATATTTCTGTTATATGGAGGTCTAAATGCTTGTTTTAGCTTACAAACCTTCTGTTTGCATGGCTTTGACTTTATGCATCCCATCTCCCATTTACTTTTGACTCCCTTTCTGTATGGCCCCACTTACTATACGGACAATTAAAGTTTTTTCCCCCAAAGGACTACTCTTTATCTATATTTATTTTCAGTATCCATCTCTCTCTATCTGCAGTGAAAATAAATATACTTGGCCAGAAGTTGCGTGCTGCGTCCATAAAATTGGTCTTGCACGGGGACCATTTATTACGTGTGCCTGGTGTTGCTTTTCACATAGATTTTTGATATATTTATGTTTTTAATTTAGCAGAATAACCTTGGACTGGTTCACGGTATAGTTTTTTTTTTTTGTTTACTGAACATTTCTGCCTTGACTGTCAGAAGGGGGCTTACAAAGGAAAGCTAAATGAATTTGTCATTGCTTCTTTTCAATTCTTCCATTATGTATGTCTCTTCCACCAATATAGTGAAGGACAAGATGTTGTTTTTCAGCAGATTATCATATCAAAAGCTCCATGATACAATCAGTTCTTGACTTTCATGTAATTAATGCAGTCAGATCTACAGGAACAAAATACATTTGGAGGAGGCAGGTTTCATTGTTTGCCATTTCACAATTTTCAATAAACCATTAGCTCCAGCTGGAGAAAAATCTGTTGGGTCAACTCACTGGTGGTCAGACCCACTAATTAAATCAGTGTTTCTCAACCTTATTAACATAGGGAACCCCCTTGAAATAATTTTCAGGTCTTAGGGAACCCCTTCTTATATTACTATATTATTGACTGGTGGCCAATTGGAAGAATATCACCCTTACAGATAGCCCAAAAGTGTCAGGTAAACTGACCCAAGAGGCTCAAATTGCTAATTTCCCGAGAAACCTGTAACAACCTCTGAAGAAACCTTGGGACTCCACAGGTCTCGGATTGAGAAAACTTGAATTAAATCATTTAGCAGATCTATAAAGCATGCCATTTGCTAAAACGTGCTCCTTTCCTAAACAATTCCCATGACCTGAACACATCAGAACTGCAGAATACATACAACATTCACTTGTCTCCTCAACAATCACCAATTTGAACCAACCAAATGATTATAAAGGCATCAAACTCCCCTTCATCTATGTCAACGCTTACCAAAGGTTCACCCGTTTTCTTGATTCACCCGTTTGCTCATTTTCAGCTTCTGACGATTAACCTTATAAACACAGCTAATATTTTCATAAATATGCCCCATGCTACATCTGTTTATGACACCATTTACCTTGTCTGCTATACCCGCTCTTCCATGGACTCACATTTACGGAGATAAGTACCATTAAGTGGTTCCTCATCACTAATAAAATCAACAGACTAGACTTTATTTCCCGGAGTTAATTGGAATGAACGGCACATCCCTAGGAATGGCTATTTATAGTTTAATTATGCCTACAGCGTGATACATTTTTAATAATCATGTAATTATCTTTTGCTTTTGGAAAAGTTTATACATACTATGAATTAGCATTAATGCAGGATGCATATTAATGCTATCACAGGCAAGATAGAAAATATAGAGGATACATTAAATATCGACACATAAAATAGACTCAATATAAAATTGTATGTTTAGGTGCATTTTCTATTAATTATTATAAATTGAGTCCCTTATAATTACTATAACTACAAGTGGCGGGATTATTTATACCCAACTGGATGCCCAAAACAAGGAACCCCGAGCAATGCCCACCACCCCTTCCCTGGTGGTGCCAAGCCCCCCTTTCCTCTACCCAATGGAGAAGATATTTATTACAAATGTTTCTAAAATAATCTGTATTGAAATGATAATTAGATATCTGATGTAACTTTACATTTGCTTTTATAGCAGTAGTAGTTAGCTTCTGCTTTATCTGCAGGTATTCAATACGGAATGCAGAATTTATGTTTCCATGTTATGTAGCCACCTTCACAGCTCTGAATATGCCTTTTTTGTAGGAGGGATAGGCAGTCTAAGTTAGGTTTGTCATTATTCAGGGTTGCTTAGTGTCCGGTCTCTCTTGACTTCTTGGGTTCTCAACTATTCTTTACCTTAGGTGTCCAAATGGACTATATCTACTCATACATACAGCCTAGGAGATGATTATCTGGCAAGTAATCCTGCACTGTGCACCATTGCAAGGTCACTCCCTGTTTATTATGTCTGGCAGTGTCCCTGGAAGCAAGGAGGGCAAGGAAAGAGCAGCATCCTTTGCTTCCCTTTAGCTGTGCAGCCTGCGATATACTTTTTCAGCATCCCCAGCACTCTCTGACTGTGCACAGCTGAAAGGGATTTTAGGAGCAGATTAGTCCCTGGCTCCATTCTGCCCTGCTATTGTCTGATAGAAGTTTTTAGTCTTTCTGCTCCCAGTCCCTAGTGGCCTGTTAATCTGGGCTGACCGGCTGCTGGAGTATTTATTCTTTAGATTTAACGTTGCTTACCCTGTGATTGTATGCTGCCTGGGCCGACATTTGCCTGTGACCCCAATTCTACTTCCTTTTTTCCCCTAGATACCATGATGAACTTATTTGGAATACTTAGGTTAACTAAGTATGACCTTTGGCTCTGTATTCTGGACCCACCTCTGTTGGGTTCATTTGTACTGCATTAACTGTGGGCTCCTGGTCCTCGATAAGTCCTTCCTCAACACCATCGCTTGAGTACTCAAGTCCTGGGGCAAATGCGTGCTGGGAAAATGCAACTAGCCTACCGAGGCTGAGCAGGGGCTTGCTATAGGCAAAGATTGCAGAGCTATATTGTGGGAACTGGCAAGCAGTGGGGGTGGACCAGGACCTTTACACCTACATACATAAATACATGCACAGAGTCTACTTCAGAATAGTATATAAGGCTCAGAGCAAGTTGTTCTGTCCGGTATTATACCTTCATTGCTTTCTTCAGTTCTTGCACATCATATTGAATTGATGAAGTTATCAAACCAAGAATCACTTTTTCAAAGTTTCCTGTCAGTTCAGATTTCAGGTCATCTTCCAAATCCTAAAAGGTAATGAGCACAAAAGAAAATCAATTATTTTCATTTGATGGGCAGACAAAATGATTGAAGACATCCTGTTGGCCACCAGTTGAGACTGAGCCTTAACAAACATATGTATTGTATGGAAATCTTCCCATTCTTCCACCGTCCAATAACACATCATTGCAGTACTGGCAAGACTACTCATATGGGTTGTCCTTTTGGATTGCCATAGATACTCATTGACTTTGACTTATGTACTTTATATTATTTTTATGTTATATATGCACATTGGTCAAAATCAATGGAGTATCTATAGGGCCATCTGTAAGGACAACCAATATGAATGGTCCTGCCCAGCTACATAATGAGTCCGATTTATTAAAGCTCTTCAGGACGGGAGATGATAGACTATCATGGAAGAACCCGAGTGATCCAGCAAACCTGGAATGGGTTTCTTTACTATTACCTGGCACTATTTCCAATCCTGGACCAGATCCATCCTGGATTTGCTGGATCACCCAGATTCTCCCCATGATAGTTGCCTTAATAAATTAGGCCCAATGTATTTCTGCACAAGTCTTTTCAAGTGAAATTAGTTTATGGAAGCAGATGTCCCACTTGCATGCTCTTAAGGTGAAGGGGGAACCAGCCACTACATACTAATGCAAATGGAGGGGCAAAAATTTGTAAAAAGAACCTCCCAGCATGTCCCTGGCTGTAGCTCTATTGGTCTGTTATAATTTATATGACTGGTAATTTAAGTCAAGAAAGAAAAATGTTCAATGGTTCTTGGGAAATAAAAATGATCAGGTCAAAATAGAAGAAATCCCTCTGGAAGCTTCAGGAATGCATTCTGCAGTAAATAACAACAGTCGTATTTGATTTATGTCACAGCAGAGCAATACAGGAGACACGCATGGTGTCTTTGTCTGGCGTCTATCATGGCATCGGTTTCATGTCACTGACACTGGACGCAACAAGTATCAACATGACATTCACATTTATTCAAACAACATATCTGACACATGGGGTGGAAAGGTTCATGATGGATAAAGGATAAAAAGTGCAGAAATAAAATCTGCAATGTAAAGATAGACAAAGGAATTTGCTTCTAAAGGATTCCTGTAGTGCAAGAAATACAGAAGCCGCTGGTGCTGACTTTTCCTGAAACAGTTATTTACCTTACAGTCCTTAAGTAAGACTAACAGTAAGCATATTTTTTTTTTAGTTATTTTTAATTTTATTTATTTAATTTTTCAAGTTACCATCTTGCCCCCCTGCTGTATTGGGCAGTGAAGGAGCAGAACATAGACACCTTTATTATCATGCTGCCCCTTCAATACGGCCCCCTCAAAACAGCTCATATCAACACATGTTCAAGCTGCAAAATTGAAGGGAATAATAAAAGGCGTTGATACAGAATCAAATTCCAAATATACGCTAGCTGCATAGATATCAAAAAAGCTGTATTACTTAGTTCTCATACTATATTTACACTGGTGGCACAATCGGAGGTTCTCAGGTGGTTCACACTAACAGGAACCTTGCCAGATTCTGGGCTGTCCGCACCTAAAGAACCAGCATTTGAACATTCTGTAACGGACAGCAGAGGGCAGTACTGAACCGCTTACTGTTGCCCCCATTTAATCTATGGCAGGGGTGTCAAACTTTAATCTGGCTCCCAGCATCCTTTTTCTTGCCCCCAAAGGAATCCTAAATACGAACTGCAGCTGGCCCGCCGCTGCTTTAAAATAGCACCGCTACTACAATTCCTGGCATCACTCGCATCTATAGATCAGCGGGCTCTCTGCCTATGCGTGGCCCCTCATTGAATTGTTTTATATACACAATGCCGGGAATTGTAGTAGCGGCACTATTTCAATGAAAAGGAAGTTCCAGCGGCAGTTCCAGGCTTGTTCCAGGCTTGTTCCAGATTGAATGTGAAGCAAAACTTCTTTGTTATCATATGAAAAGGTTTTATATCTAATAAGAAGGAAAAACTTTAATAAATTTGAAGGTTGGCCCGCTACTTTGTTCTTCATTTCGGCCCTCTTTGTATTTGAGTTTGACCCCCTGCTCTATGGCCTACCATGGATGAGATGCCACATGTAGAGTGCAGTTCAGGGGTGTGGAAAAGCAGTAACCTCACCGCACCTAACCACCCGTCTGAAAATAGTTTAAGTTATTGACATGCTTAGGCTATGTCAATGATTGCCGAAAACAAAGAAAGGGTCACTGGAAAAAATTGGTTGTGCTTTTCTTGGCGAAAATCCAACGTGTGTAGCTGAAATTATTGACATTCTCAAGGCCTGTGCCCATTTTTTACATTTTGTTTTTCCTTTATCAGAAAATAATAATGATTGATGGTTGACCTCTGTGCTTTCCTATTGAAGAGAGTGCAGCAGGGTGTTACCCCCTCATCTTCCCAACCCAATAGAGCGGAGCAGCACTGTGTGCAAGGCACTCATTCATTCTCCGGTCACTGGAAAATATCTGACAGTCTGCATGGAACTTAGCTAGAAACCTTGCAGTGCAAATATATCGCAGCAGTAAAGCATTATTCTCATTCACTATAGGCCGTTTCCAAGAATTCAGTTAACCTCGGCATGGAAACAACACTCACTGTCACATGGCCAGTAGAGATAAAAGGGGAAACGTTACTTATCTTGCAGAAGAGCTGGTTACAGTTTATGAACTTTAAGAAAGTTGGTCAACTTCCA
>NC_092859.1:154476448-154486865 GCF_032062135.1 Pyxicephalus adspersus
CTTCTTCCATTTCCCACCATAATGTACTGTGAGCTATTAATATAGTAATAATAGCTGTGGTTCTCTGAAGACCAGAAAGTTATTTCAAGAGTTCCCCCATGTAAAAAGGTCAAAAGCTACCCTAGATATATTGAGTCTCATCCCCAGGACTAGAGAGCCTCCATGTTAAAAAAAAAAAGTGAAAACTAGATTGTTCCCCCCTTGTATCCCAGACAGCCAAACATTATTATAGTTTAAATGCAGGTGCCAAAGATGGAAATTTGTCACAGAGAACTTCAGTGGTCATAGAGCCCCACCAACAAGTAAGTGGAATTCCTGGAACCCTTTAGCACATGCTACAAACCATCATTGAATGTGCATCCTCCTGAATGACTCCCCTGATGTGAAAGCACTCAGAAACCTGAACACCTCTGCTATGAAAGCAAACACTTGCTAAGAAGTCACTTTGTCAGAACATTTATGCAAACACAATAAGACACAATAAGACCTATTCAAATGTCCCTCAAGCTTGATGTGCCGGCGTTTCTGACTCATACCTGACAACCTCCATCTAGTTCCTCAGCAACTGAACGTCACACTCGCCCTTCGCTAATTTTAGACTCCACAACTGCCAGCTGTGAATGAATACCGTACAAGTCAAACGTTTTCTGACAGATCGGTGCTGAAAAGATCGTGACCTGATACTGGAAGATGACAGGACCAGTCTAAGCCTAGATAGCAATTATTTCTAGAATTCCTGGACTATCACGCCAACAATAGCATCACGTAACGGCACATCAGCCCTCGCTGAACCTGTACTGTACAAAAAGCATATAAGAGAGTCTAAATATGCAAAACTAACAAAGACAAATAAAAAGCTTATTCTCACCCATTAAATACTGGATGTGTGCCACT
Organism: Pyxicephalus adspersus; assembly: GCF_032062135.1. NCBI lineage: Eukaryota > Metazoa > Chordata > Amphibia > Anura > Pyxicephalidae > Pyxicephalus > Pyxicephalus adspersus. The sequence continues at coordinate 154,477,343 of NC_092859.1, forward strand.
TTTATAGTGATAGTTGGACAAATAAAGTTCCATGCAAGGATTACCAGTGACAACCAATATTGGTTTCACAGGGTAGGTCAACCCAAATTCAAATTTTCAGGATGTTTGGTATCCATATGCAAATTCTAGACTCAATCATTTTTGTGTATGTGTTGCAAAGTTTCTGTCCTGCATATCCTTCCAGTAACAGCGCTTCCTGTTGCAAGCTGACAACACCAAGTGTGAGCTCCTTCAGTGTACTGGCACCAATCAGGTCTATTGGATATCCAGCCCAATGACCAACCATAGGAGCATGTACATCAAAATAACACTGCTACAATGCCGCTCCCTATGACAGCCTGCAGCAAGTATTGCTGTACAGAATTTACCTATCACAGGTTCTCTGCAGATAAAGAAGGGGGCGGATACAAGACCAGGCACTGCACAATGGGAGAGAGCAGCAGTAACCGGCCTTTAGCATTTTAAGTTTCTGTTTCCTGCAATTTTGTCCCGGGAAATGATCTTTCAAGCAACAAAAGAGTACTGTCCTGTTGTAAGGAGAGGTAAGGGAAGAGAACAAGCGAGTGACACCCCACTGTGCTCTTCCTCATTGACATGTATAGCGGTCGTTCTCCATCAGTCATTCATGGATCTATTAGGATGGATCCATTAACGATATCGCTGTACACAGATTCTGCCTTGAGAGAGTTTGACCGTTTAAATCCGTGAGAATTATCTCATGTGTGCACATCCAGCCCCAGACTGGAACACTGCACGAATCTGGGAACAAAAGAAAAGCACAAAGGGTCTTGCATAGAATATTTGCTTTAAAGGTAATTAAAGCGGACCTAAAGTCAAAATTTTTACTTTACATAAAAGAGTACAATTTTATTTATTTTATTAAAGTGTAACACCTTTTTCTCTTAATGCACCTCCCCTTTCTGTCTTGATCGCCAGTGCGAGCGCTGAGTCCAGATACCTACGCCATGCATCCAGGGAGCTCTTGGCTGTTCTGCACATGTCCTATCTCTGAGCCCTTTCTTTAATGGGAGAAAAAAATTTTTAAATCTTTTTCTCCCATCTACATCACTTGATCTTGCGCCTGCACTGTGCGAGATCGGGTGATGTACAAAGAGGCAAAGTAATGACAATGGCGCCGCCCTGCGCTTTCTCTGCACTGGGCTGAAGAAGGACACTGGATGACACGGGACCCAAACTAATACACCTCCCGATGGGTTGGCAGATCTGCAGGATTAAAGGTAAGTGTATTTTTTTTTTTATTTTGAGTTTAGTTCCGCTTTACCATTACCATTCCTTTCTCTTTCCACCTACAATTTTGAACAAATGAGTTCAAAATTATGTTTAACATTCTCCATGTGTAATAATTTCTGATTGCCCTGGGCGCTACTTATTGCTCTTTACAACCTTCAAAACAGCTCGAAAAGTCAAAGAAATGCTTGTGGATCAATTGCAGTTATCAAACATTCTAGACTTTTGTTTTAAGTCACATCCCTGAACTTAATCTTGTCACAGTTTCCAGTATTGTGGTAAAATCAAATGCGTTGGTATTCCCTCCAAATGTCCTTAGGTTATATTTTCCATTTTTTATAGTAAGATCATTCCAGTTGTGACAATTTATCTGGAAATTAATCAGGGTTGTTTAGTCTCATTGGCTTTGGTTGGAGTTTTATTCCATTCAATTGGCAAACCATACTGCGATTTTGTGTTAGTTTTTGTGCTGCAGTCTTACCTTTCCAACGGTGGTCTTGTAAGCAGTTTTGATTTCCTGACGTTGGGAAAGGGTTCTATTTGCAATCACATCAATGATGGCATCTTCATCAGTGCCTGAAAAGAGGACAGAAAGGTAAGAACACATAGAAGACAAATAGAAGAATGTTACACGTGCCCACCATTCAGACCTGCTGGCTAAATCACATCAGGCCAGACACTTCCTAGGCCATTTATTATTCATATCGGGATATTATTCACTATAAACTAACATTTGTTACAAGGTTTTCCTCTCCAAATACTCTGCTAGCTCCTACTAACGGCATAGAACAGACTTTCTTAACCTTTCTATCATGGGGAACTCTTTGAAATAACTTTCAGGATTAAGAGAACCTCTTCTATAATTACTATATCTACAACTCACAGTATATTAGTGTGGGGGTCAGTGGGAAGAATGCCTCCTACATTGTTGGCCATTGAGATGAATGTCACCCTTACAGATAACCAAAAGAATCATTGGTGTCACCTAAACTGACCTGGGAGCCACAAATTGTCTATGGCTCAAGGGAGCCCTATGAGGAACTCTGGTAGAAAAACCCTGACACAAAGGGTCAAACGATGTGTAAAACTGCACCCCTCTGGGCCAGGACAATAGTTATGGCAAAACGTGTTTAGTCCATGATGCTTTTAGCAAACTTCTTTAAAGTTTGTTGATCCCAAAATGCATGGCAAAACCCATTTGAAGTTTGCGAGACCAGCTCTGCATTGACATAGGTCTCATTTTTTTTGTATATAAATATTTTTATTAAAGTTTTCAGAGGAAAAAACAAATCAACTACAATGGTAATATTAGAAAAGTCACAGACATTTCATATATGCACGTTCATTGAGACATTGAACACTTTCAACATTGCCAAACAACAGTATTTATCCCATCCAATTAAACATTTTGTATAATGCGTATTAAGAATCGATGCATATATACCGATAACATTAATAATCTTTGTTAGAACAGTGCAGAAACCAAACTCGTGTCCTAAACATAGAACAAGGGGAACAAGACACATAAAACAACACAAAACAAATAAGTAACAAGAAAAAAAAGGAAAACAACAGGAAAACAAACCACAAAGGATGGGACAGGCGGAGGAAGAAGAAGATCGAATGGCGAGTCTAATCGGTTCGCCATGCCCAGAATCAAATCTTATATAGAGTAATAGCTATGTTCTATTGAAACAAATCCAAGGCTCCCAAATATCATCAAATTTTTCCAACAAGTTCTTTAGGGTCTATCATTGGGATCCAGAGGTATCGAGGATGATCTCCATGCCTTGGCCAGTGATATCCTGCCCGCCAGTAAGATCAACTTGATCAGTTTCATTGTGGGTCTAGGGAGGGCCACAGCAATCTTGTTAAACAGGGCCGCCTCCACTGTGCTACAAATCTCCTGCTTTAAAATTCTAGAAATCAACCTAAACACCTCGTCCCAAAATATCCTAGCAATCGGACATGACCACCAAATATGTAGCACAGAGCCTCTGGAATCACAGCCTCGAAAACATTGGGGGGAGGCCGATGGAAACATCTTTGCTAATCTAGCCGGGGTAAGGTACCACCTAAGTGCCACCTTGTAGTTGGCTTTCACCACAGCAGAGTTCAAAGAGACCCTGGAAAGAGAGTATATATTATTCCACCACTCTTTTAATTCCCATGAGGTGCCCAGGTCAGATTCCCAGTCTAGCATATATTGAAATTTGGTTGCAGGGGCCACTAGGGCCAAATAGATAATAGAAATTTGTCCTCTTGTAGAATCTATTGAGGAGCATGTGCTTTCGAATGGGGAAGACCGCATAGGTCTTGGGGCCTGTCTAATTATTGTATTAATATATGAGGTCAATTGTCTATAGCGAAAATGTTCCGTTGAAGGAATTTCAAATTTACTGGTCAAGTGGTCCCATGTAAGTATTGCGCGTACTATCAAGTCATTCACCCATCGAAAGCCCTTGGAAATCCACCAATTTAAGTCGACCGAGTGTTGGCCTGGCAGAAAATCTGGATTATTCCAGAGTGGGGTTAGAGGTTTATGTCTGGAGGATAGTGTCGGGCGATCGTTGAATTTATCCCAAAGCTGAATGGAGTGAGACAGAGCCGGGCATTTTATAAGTCCTCTCGGACCTTCATAGGTCTCATTTTTAAGGCAAACTAACACAAATGCATAGGGAGCCAGGCACAATCACCAATTATTTGTCCATATAGAAAAATGTTTTTATTAACATGCCTGGAAGAGGCCTTGAAGCTGTGCATATTGTTACCCTAGCCATGGCATCTGGGTGGCTAAGAAAAAGGGGGGGGGGGGCAGTGAACATGTGTTACCCTTTTCTGATCATACCAAGCCCCATTTCTTTCTTAAACAGTGGAAAGTATGGGGTGGGGGAATAGTTTCTGTAACTGAAGGACAGGGCCCCCCCCCCGGTACTGTGGTAATAGAATGAGCAATAAAGGGTGACAACATTGACTAAATTGATTGGCTTCTGTAATGAAACTCAAAACACTCAGATTGAACGGACAGAAACAAAATAGAATTGTGCTAGACCCATTCTTGCGGAAAAACACCATACTGTGGCCTTGAAAGGTGAAAATTGAGTATTATCTCAGAAATGTCTGCCACAAACGGATTCTGGGGAAATCCTTGGTAAGGACCTCTGGTTAATCTTGTTCAAGCATGCAACTACCTGCTTCTAATTTGTCTGTTTTTGTATTCTTCCACCATTGCATTGGCAAGAATCAAAAGAAAAGACAAGACCATCTAATCAAGTATGGCTCCTTCATTCCGAAATACTTCTATCCAATCGACAGTATATGTGATCTCATGTAATTGTGGATCCTTCTTGCCTCCATACTTCTATCCAATGGACAGTATATGTGATCTCATGTAAGTGTGGTTTCTTCATTCCGAAATACTTCTATCCAATAGACAGTATATGTGGTCTCATGTAAGTGTGGCTCCTTCATTCTGAAATACTTCTATCCAATGGACAGTATATGTGATCTCATGTAAGTGTGGTTCCTTCATGCCTCCATACTTCTATCCAATGGACAGTATATGTGATCTCATGTAAGTGTGGTTCCTTCATGCCTCCATACTTCTATCCAATGGACAGTATATGTGATCTCCAAGTAATAGTAAAAGTTAAGGCATCATTTATAAACATCGAGCAATCTGATTGAGTGTTGCAGTAATTGCAGCGTCCATGTTAACATTCACCAGGCATTCCCATTCTGGTGATAAAACCAATTACTGCACCACAATAAATTGATGCAATAACATTTATAAATCCACAGCCTGTGGTCATTAACGTGTAAATTGCAGACTATAGATCAGTAAGGATGCCATTCTTCAGGGAGGTGAGGTTTATTTAGAGTCTAAACAACAATAAAATGAATTGTTCTCTATCAGTGGATTTTTTATTTGCTCACTGGTGTGTGAACATACCATGCTTGTTTATTTTCCAAAACACGGCATATGAATTCTTTGACCAGGAGCAGCTCAACATGTAGTCCCATACACATTCTGAGTTTATTCAATAAGAAAACAGCAGGAATGGTGTGCAGAATGCAGTGACATCCAGCAACCATCCAGATCTCAATTTACAGAGAAAATATTTCTAATAGGAAACACTAAAATCTTGTACAAGCGCTCAATAATTGTCACATGAAGGAATCGTTAGTGATAGCAGGAATGTGTAAACATTGTACAGTTATAGCCAGTGCTATCCTATGGAGAGAGGGGGAGGACCAGCACAGAAAGCTCTGTAATGGGGATAACAATGGCCCTTGCGAGTGCTTGATTAGTGAACCAGTATGGGGGAATGACGTCACGGGACACTCGTGCTGATGTTCGATTTCTATCCAAGTCATCATGAACAATCATCTCCAGCTATGAAAATTGAGCATCTGTACAGATTTGACGTTTTTGCACGCAATAATAGTACAGTGTAAAGTTCTGTTACTCAATACAGATAATTCTGGGTAAAAATGAACAGAAAAGGGAAGAGGTTTTGTGGCAGAATATCATACAATAATTCACAAACAGAGAAATTCGAACCCCATAGTTATCTTACAGAATGACAGTTATGAAAACAGTGCTTTGTGAGTCCTTTTATACATAAAGTTGAGATCCCAACGGAGATGTCTCAGCACCCGACGCGTTTCACCCATGTAGAGCTTCTTTCGGGGACGATATAGATGGGGACACACAAATTTTTCAGGGGTATTTAGGATATATAAAGGTTTTTCTGAAAGGAATGGACCATAGGATGATAGGAAGGTAGTATCCAATGTTCTCTTTCAACAAACCTTTTTGAAGTTTGTATTTAGGGAAGTTCAGAAGACCTATTCAGGCTGAGGATTGGAGCTGGTAAGGAGTAAAGGCCATAGTGTAGTGTGCTAAGGCTCTAGGCTGAAAATGATGAAGCAAATTAGAGCCATAGCACACAGCAAAGCCAGGCAAAGCGCACTAGATCCATAACGTATGGCTTGGTTCAGCAATAGAACTTCAGGTTCGCTTGCTTTCTGCATGAAAACCATCAACTAGAATTTATAAAAGAATCCAAGTAGCTGCAAAGCTGAACCAGGACTGTGTGATCTTCCTATGTAGTATGGCAGATTTGTGTTTATATTACAATATGAGTAAACAGAATTACAGAATTTTGGCAGGTAAAACAATACATGTATTACCTAATGTTTGCACAAAGGAGCCTTTCAGATATTAGTTGTGCTTGATGTTCCCTAAGCAAAGACATGGGATGCTAGAAACCAGATTAAGCCATTTTTAACAGGACTGGACAATATTTTTACAGTATGTCCAAGTAATAAGCAGATATCCACTGAAAAACCACGGTCATAAATGTGCATGGACATACAATTATATTGTTTAGGAAAATAGTTCCAAAGGCAGCAGAGCCAGTGCCTACCAGTGGCAAGCCAATCAACTGTAGAAATATATGAACAGGCAATTCATCATTTTTTTATTTTGATATAACATGGATACTATTTTATATTATGATGTAGGGAAAAGAAAGTTATATTTAATTAATCAGCCACTCACCCATCCCTTTCATGGCTTTCCGCAATTTCTGGACATCATCGGCTGCATTGAAGTTTGGGTAAGGCTTGATGGTTCCTTTGGTTCCAACCTGAGGAAGTGACAATTATTTGAGTCAGTGATTAGGTATATCAGTGTATGAAACATCACAGAACTAAAGAAATAAACTAATCAGGCAAAGCATTAAAACGACTGACAGCTATAGTAAGTAATATTTACTATCTGGTCGCAATGGCCCTTGTTAAGGAGTTGGATATATATGTCAGCTGAAATCTCAGTTGCAGAGGGTGATGTGTTGGCGTTGGATTTAAGTGACTTTGACAAGGGCCACGTTTTATTTGCTTGAACCTTTTTTTAAAACAGCAGGTCTTGTGGGGTGTGGGTGGGTCGATGTAGTGGTTATTACCTTCAAAAAAAACAAAATGTCAAAGGAAGAACCAATTGTTGAACTAGTGTCTGGTTCATGAGTTCATTGATGCTGTTGTGGAATCGGAAGGGAGGGATTGAGACTATCTGGTCCAAACCAACAGAAGAGCTATTGAAGCACAAATTGCAAAAAACTCATTGGTGGCCGTTGGAAATGGTGCCAGAACACACCGTGCATTACAGCTCGTTGTGTATAGAGGGGTTCATACCAGTCAAAGTCCCTACGCTGACCCCCTTTCCTTCATCAAAATCACCTACAGCGAGCACATGAGTAAAACAAAAATCTGTATGGGTAAAATATTTGTTTGGCTGGGGTTGGGGGGCTCGAAAAAGTACAAAAACTTACCATTCCCCAATCAGCTGCCAACACCTTCACTGTTAAAAAAAGATACTGGGCAAGCCTTCACTATCATAGTATTAAGTAGGACTGCTGGACCAGCGTTTTACATATAGCTGTTATCAGGTGAGCAGTGATGAGGCTCTGGGGGACCAATTGCAAAAAGAGGAGGAGGTCTGGAGTAAGCATTTAGATTTTTATTTCCTTACCAAGCCCAAAAGGTATTTAATCCATGCAATATGGGGGGGGGTTGGTATATTTAAAAGTAGCCAAGATTAGGGTTTTGACCGTAGATCCTTACCTCTGTAATCTTAAAAAAGTTTATGCAACCTGCCGAAAAGCTTTGGCTTTTGTGCAATAGAAGGCATGTCTGACCTTTGCAAAGAGACCACTGCCTCCCAAAGATATCAGAGGTCCCCAATATGCAGCTACGAACCATAGATGGGCTTTTCTACTCAGATGGCCTCTTATAAATAATTGTAATAATTGTTTTAATGCACTTAGAATGTATTTAGCTAATTTGTTCAATTAGGCTTTAAAGTATACAGTGCTCAGAGTTGTGGAAATACATGTTTTTCTCATAAATAATACTTAAAAAAAGCAATTTTGGAGCGAAGGCGCTGCAAATACCAGCCCGTCACCAGTTATTAAGCAGCTGGAGAGATCCAGGTTTTCTCCCAGAAGGTTCCATATGTTTACATTACCTTCGGCAGTTTCCTTCCGAGACTGACAGCTGATATTTGCATGGCCCTACATGAAATCCCTTATGTACTCAACTGTAAGATCCCTCCAGCATTGTGGTGTCTGTGTGGAGCTCTACAAGGATTACATCAGGGCCAGAAAGCCTTTTACAGATCTCAGAGGCATTAATTACTGCATTCAGGTCATGTTGTAGGATAAGACGCACTGTTACATAGCAACAAAACCTTAAAGCATCCAACTTGCTTCAAAAACACATTGCCTCATACATAACAATACTCATAAATGTGCAGATCCTGGTTTATAAGATGCCAGAACTCTGTCCACCAATGGATAGCAGACTGCGGCTCTAGGGGGCAATGTCTAATATATATTTTATTGTGGATCATCCTCAAGGCCACCCAGTTGGAAGCCCTGGGCCCATTGGATGTCCAGGTGGCCCAGCTGCAACCTTTGCCCCTGCGGCAAGTAAGAGAAATAGAGCCATTGGTCAAAGCCTTGCAATAGCCAATAATTAAATTGGCTGGCTGATGGGAACCATGCTAGTGGAGGGGTGGATTTTCAGTGTCCATTGCAGAACTGAGGACTAGTAGGTTGGGACACCAAGCCGGCATTACTATCTTCATTCCAAATATCTGCCCACAAACAGGAAAGCCAATCTGCTCTTCCAGTGGCAGCGGCAGACTGCTCCCCTTCTGATAATTCGGCAATCAACACAGTGGTGCTCACACCACTCCTCTCCATTAACATCACTTTTTCACTGAGCACAACTGGTGTAAGAAGAAGGGTAAAATAATGTATGGACACCACTGGGAGGATTGCTCATTCACTAAAAGAGATTAGGGAAGGCAAGCTACTGTACCTTTTATGTGCCTCCATTCTCCCCCTCCTTTTATGTGCCTCCCCCTGCGCTGGGTCACTAATCCGCCTCCATCCTCTCACTTGTTCTGCACCTGTCCTGTGTCTCTGATATGTGACCTGCATTGCACCTGACATGTGCCTCCATCCTCTCCCCTACACTGGGTAACTCATCCTGTCCTTCTCCATTCTCTCCCCTGCACTGCGCCTTCATTCTCTCCCCTGCACCCCCATTCTCCCCCCTGTACCGCACCTGTCCTGTGGCTCCATTCTCTCCCCTGCATTGCACCTGTCCTGTGCCCCCATTCCCCCCCTGCACTGCACCTGTCCTGCGCCCCCATTCTCCCCTCTGCACTGCACCTGTCCTTGTCCCCCCATTCTCTCCCCTGCAC
>NC_092859.1:154486874-154487381 GCF_032062135.1 Pyxicephalus adspersus
CGCCTCCATTGTCTCCCCTGCACCACACCCGATTTCTGGTACATCAAACATGACTGAGGAGGAAGGCTACTGTGTGTCTCTCCTCCATTATCTACACCGCACCTGTCCTGCGCCCCCATTCTCCTCCCTGCATTGCACCTGTCCTGTGCCTCCATTCTCTCCCCTGCACTGCACCTGTCCTGCGCCTCCATTCCCCCCCTGCACTGCACCTGTCCTATGGCTCCATTCTCTCCCCTGCACTGCACCTGTCCTGTGCCCCCATTCCCCCCCTGCACTGCACCTATCCTGCACCCCCATTCTCCCCTCTGCACTGCACCTGTCCTGCGCCTTCAATCTCTCCCCTGCACTGCACCTGTCCTGTGCCCCCATTCTCTCCCCTGCACCACACTTGTCCTGCACCCTCATCCCCCCCCCCCCCCCCCCCCCCCTTTCTGGTACATCAAACATGACTGAGGAGGAAGGCTACTGTGTGTCTCTCCTCCATTATCTACTCTACACCTTTTCTGC
>NC_092859.1:154487740-154492431 GCF_032062135.1 Pyxicephalus adspersus
ACCTTAAATGGATCAAACACAAGGATAGCATGAAATACCGGTTTTGGTTGATGCATTGACCAGATTTTATTAGGTCATCACCTGTACCAAGGTTATTTTCTTTGAACTGAATGCAAAACTTTCACTATAACTGGAAAAGGGCAAGTGATATACATTTAGGTAACCTGTTTTACGGGATTATCATATTATCATGTTTGATCTACTAGAAATGATAACTGCTTAGCTGTCTGACTGCGATACTTCAAATGACTCGTTCATGAGTAAAGTATGGAGACGCCATTGATCTTCTATTCTCGGAGAATGCTGGCCGCTTGGGACACTATTTGAACTCTCCTTTACTGAATGCTTGTTCCAGGTTTGTGGCCTAAAAGCTTTGAAGCCACGCATTGCATTTGCAAAGTGGGCCAGCAATGGCAGCCCCTATACAGTTCTCATGGCAAAGTCACCTTAAGAGTTATTGATCTGCAAGAACTTCATAATTGAATTGAATATTTGTAATAGGCTAGATGTTAAATTCAATGAAAACATCCAATGGAAAAGTATCAAAAACAAGGGCACTCAATCTAAAGTTAGTCAGGAAAGCCCATGCTTCTGTTGGTGGACAGTGGATGGCTGGGCAATTGTTGGGGGCACATATGGTGCACAATTGACATCCGCATATGGTGCACAGTGATAATCACAATCCTTTTTGTGAAAAAAAGGAGAAAGAAGGCGATTCAGTAGTTCCGCAAAAGCACAGCTGGACTGGCACCAATTCTTCTACATTGCATCCACAAAATACTGCATATCAGCCAAAGAAGGGCTAAAGCAATGGGCAAAAATACATTTATTGCCAACATATACTGCATGCATTTTATGTTAAACACTATCCACCTGGATAAGGGAACAGAAGCTGGAGTGTGACTCGGGAAGCTTGAAAGGAAACTTTATCAGCAGCAGACAAAGCACCCCATTATCTTTTTACAAACTCGAAGATAAGGATTTGTTAGCATATATAGATTAGTACTTACTGCTGCCATAATGTCTTCTTAATAGCACTTTGCAGGTTATCAGACGGATGTCAGCTGCAGAGAAAAACAAAAGAAAGTGTTTTCAATATATAAAATATATTTTAGTGTAATATCTGATTAGCTATACATGAAGAGTAAACATGCAGAAAATAGGAATCCTCTGCCTTACCATTTCTCATCCCGTTACACATTTCTCACAGTTAACGTTTAGCCATTTTGTTATAACAATTGATTGACTTTTCTACAGAGCGACTTGCTTTGTACCTGTATTCTGCACACACAAGAACATGGATGTACTATATACTGTATCCTTTAGGGAATGGTCTGCTAATCCCCAGTAGGATGGAGATGGAGCCATAGATGTGCATGGAGCCAACACACAAAATGTCAGGTGTAGGGTTAGTTAAATATTTGGAGCAGAAAAAAAGTTGTATTTGTAAAGCTGATTGTAACGTCACAAAGGTTAGCAAATACTAATGCAGCCACCTTAGCCAGTCAGCCAACCATTCATAACAAAGTCTTTGTAGATACACCAAACTGGTCATAGCAAAGTAATATAATGGAGATTGGTCGCTTTCCAAATGCAGAAGGTGACCGGTCTCTCCAATAACCCCCAATGCAGGCAGAGCTGACGTTACTACATTAGTTGCCTGCAGTAGTTGGTCCCCACCAAGAAACAAAGAGGGTTTTTTTCCACTTGTCTATGTTTTACAGATCAGAATCCTGAAGCTTTTTATTCCCTTGGAACCCAATGCACTCTAAGTCAGCCATTGCTAACCATGGTTCCTCCAGAGGTAGCTAGGAGTTCTGCCTCCAGCTGTGGCAGATTGACCTTGCATTTAGTGATTCTTGCAGAATTCTGGGGTCACACCACTTATGGTAGAACCTCTGCATGACTCCAATGATGCTTTGTTGTATATAAAGGTGATATTCCATCCATTATGTCAACTGGTCACCAATCTAAGAAGCCCCCCCCACTTACTTCCAACAAATTACTTTTGGCAGGGGTTCCCCAAGACCTGAAATGTATTTATTATTTATTAAAGCATGAAATGCTAAAAAAAATCTGCTCTAAGCATTGTGAATAGGCTTGCATGGGGCAATGTTACACTAATGTTACAACTAGCTATATGTCTCTGGCACATGTAGGGTGCCCTACAAATCCTTACATCAGACTGGTGCTGCTGAAGACTCGTTGCTGGCTTTTATGATGATTTCCTAGAAATATTTAAAGGTAAATGAATGGATTTTGCTCCAATTCAGGACAAGAAGTGAGAGCTAGGTCAAAGTTTGAGCGTGCCATTTGTGCACAAAATCCTTCTGGGATTTGGGGGGTCTATTTATAGTAGCTGCAGGTCAGATAAGTAATTGGACCCCCTTTCTTTGGCACTGTAAATCTGGAGACCGCTTACTCCAATCTAACTGCAAATCAAGTCATAGTGAATAAATTGGCCAATAGTGTGATGATTGGGGTATCAAAAAATAAGTCCTGGAGGGAGACTATATGAATCAGTTTTCCTTTTAAACATATTTATCACTGCCAAGAATTACATTTTGCATTTTTCTTAAACCTTAAGCACTTTATCTATGGCAGCTTAAGGGAATTCCATCCATGGATTACCTGGACCCAGCAAAGGCAGTCAGTGGTATGGGAATGACGGAAGAATGAGAGACTTGGCCTTAGGATTTACAATTCATTTGCATCCATGAGAACCAAGATCATCTCCACATTGATTTCAAGTTACAAAGCGGACATGCCTGTCATCGATATGGATACCCTATCCCATGTTCAGCTTGTTTGCCTGACAAATAATCCCAAATCTTTCCATGTTTCTCATTTGTTTAGGAATTGCACGATCCCCCGACTATGTGCAACCAGAACAATCCCCATCCCGGCGCAGCTTATCACCGATGCAAATAACTGGCTGTAACAATATAACTAAAAACGTTTCCTTTCCACTACATTTAACTCTGTTGTTGCTTCTTTACTTGGAACTTGTATTGTCATTTTCCTTTAAAGTGGTTAATGAGTTGCTAAATTGGATTCAATGTTTTCCTGCATAATTCCACCATGTTCTCCCTTTGTCCTGGATACCACATATCTATCTATCTATATATATATACCACGTATCTATATATATATACATATATATATGGAACAGAGGGGCCTCCTGGCCTGGTGGGATTATAGGGAAAACCAAACCATAACTACTTCTCCCTCTTACAGATTTATATAAAATTTGCAATATTTGGAGGAATTGGGACCAGTGCAGCACACAGCCGTACAGTTAAATCCGTTACCAAGTGCAGAATTATCTCCAGCATACATAAACATACAACTTTGCTTTTCTTTAGCAAAATGGCAACAGAAACATAAACTTCATGGAGCAAACCGGCAAAATACACTCACAATATGAATCTCAAGGTTTGTAGGTTCACTGGGGTCTTTGTTCCAAACCTCTGATAGCATGTTATCACCTGAGCATTCACATCTACGTAGGTCATACACGTTGCATCTCCCAAACCTCCATCTGCCATCACGGGTTACCCCTACACATCAAGACTTTTCCCATAGATAGGTTCTGGGGTATTTAATAAATAATAAACAGGATTTATATAGTGCCAACAGCAGCGCTGTACATTAAATAAGGGTTGCAAATGACAGACAGCGATACAAGAGGAGGAGTGGTCCCTACCCTGAAGAGCTTACAATCTAGGAGGTGGGGGAAGTATCACGCAATAGGAGGGAATATGGGGTGGAATGAAAAGGCCCAGCCAACTTTTCTTTTTAATTCCAGAGCCCAGGACCTGGAACAGTTTCCTGTTGGTACAATACCCCGACCTTCTTTCCCAGTACCCTACCCATCTGTCTAAAGGGACCAGAAGCTATAAATAGGGGAACAATATTTGCCCCAGCACAGTGTGGGATTGGGTGGCTTAAGATGAAGATAGACGCATCAGCTGTTCAGTTCACACAAGAAAGAAGACGGAAGTTAGGACGTTGCGGGTCCGACAGGATTCTGTTTCTAGAGGGATCAATGGCTTTACACCAGCCAGTGTAATTTTCTTTTTTTTTGCTAAAAGTTCCACTTTAAAGGTAACTATTTAAATTTTTTATTCGATAATATTTGAATTGGACTAGATTTGACATATGCCTGGAATTCAGCTTGAGGAGTTGTTATACCAAGCCATTGCCCAACTTATAGGTTTGCCATCTATTATGATTCTTTGAACCAAATTAAGTACTTTGGGTTAAACTCACTAATAGCAGAGTAAATAAACAGGAAGAATGCACTGAGAGATAAAACATCAGTAGAACAAAATGCTTTATTTCTGCCATAAACAGTTCTTCATCTGAACAGGGTATGACCTAACAATGCAATATGGCTGCTTCCATGAAATGGGAGAAGCTCCATTTTAATTTTTCTTTGGGGCAAAGGTAGGCAAGATAACGGCGGGCAATGAAAAGCTGGGAGAAAATTTTTATTGCTATGTCAGATTGCACTTCTGCTTTAGGCAAATCATTTCAAAGTTTCTTATTTGGAAATTCTGCTTATAATAACATTTACAGGGTGACAACACAATACTGCTGCATTTAATTAGCAAAAGTGTTGTCAGTGTGCTGTGCAGATGCTTATGTTTGCAAGGCAGTGTATACATTGAGTCATGGTGCTAGGCATA
>NC_092859.1:154493686-154538161 GCF_032062135.1 Pyxicephalus adspersus
ACCCAAAAAGGACCGGGTGAATAAGCTGGCACTGCCAAGGGCGAGGAGAGTTTACCTTCACCTTATACATTAACCTGAACAGGAATTGGGGGCTCCTCTTCCAATTGTAGAAATAATTTTACTTATTTGTTGGAGTATTAACCGATCTCTGCTCTGCCCAAAAAAAGCTTTGATTTGATCCACATGATGCTACCTCCGACATGAATGCCAACAAGAGGTTAATCATTCCATTTCACACAAGGCTGTCCGTGTAGTCTGAGCCTTCATGTCCTGTGCAGGAAAATTAAACAAGTTTATGGAAGAAACTCTGCGAGACAGTGGTGGGCAGGACGCAGAGCCGAGCTCGTGATCACCAACTACATCTCCAGCAAGAATTCTGATTTTTCTCCCACCGGCTGTGTCTGGCACCGACATCCTTCACAAGAAAGCTCAGAGTTTAAAGTGGACCTGTGATGCACAAACACTACATTGCGATTAGTCAGAGGTGCATGGATCAGTTTAGCAGGAAATGCTGCAAATATCCAGATTTCTTTGACGACATTAATTTCATTAGCACTCTTGCCTTTGCAGCACTAGGTCCTAGGTTCGAATCTCGGCCAGGACACTATCTGCATGGTGTTTGCAGGTTCTCCCGTGTCGGTGTGGGTTTCCTCCGGGTACTCTGGTTTCCTCCCACATCCCAAAAACTTGCAGTTCGGTTAATTGGCTTCCCCTCAAAAATTGACTACATTAATGACATATGACATTAGATTAGGAGCTCCTTTGACGGACATGACCATGGACTTTGTACAGCGCTGCATAATATGATGGTTTTATTATTAATAAATAATAAGTTTTTAAATAGAGTCAACATAATATGCAGCATAATGTACATAAATAAAGGGTTTCAAAAGAAACTTTACAACTTTTTCTAACATTACTAAACCGCAAGTGGCAACACCAATCGTTAGCAAACGGCATTTTGAAACAGAAATGTCATTTTATTTCCACCACTTCCTCTTTAAAGAAAGATACCTCTAGAAAGTTATAAACTTTACAACCTTCCTTATTACAGGAAAGCTTTTATCCCATAGGCTGGGTTACTAGCGCCGCTTCATAAATGCGTCATTTTAGGACTGGGTGCATTTTGCGCCCGCTCTGCACCCGTCACATTCTTGTTTTAGTTACAAAGCTGCTCTGTCTCTGCAAAGATTAGCTGCAGATATCACACAGCAGTCATGTCTGTCTTTGTAACATAAAAACTTCTACAAACCTCCCATGTACACAAAGTTTTTAGCATTTCGGGCCTATTAATGATCCCCAAACACAATCCCCTCTTACTAATGTTTGATCCCTGGCAGGCCAGCAGGTCCTCTTGTTCAGTCCACACCCAGCCGGTTAATGAGAGATTTGGAGGGGAATAAACTCAGATCTTTCCTCCCCCATGGGCGGCCCGTGAACCGACTCTGCCAGTTGTCACTCCCTCATTTTGTTTTTAAAGGAAACAGAATAGGAAATGATTGGATACAGTGCACAGAAAATGTGACTTTGTATCCAAGTGTTCCATTATGATTTAAAGTTACATAAATGTTTGCAGACCTGCAAGGCTTATCAGATATTGGATATTATTCCAAATCTATGCTGTGCATGAACTTTTGTTCCTGACCTCAGGAAAGGAGGAAAAACAATGCTCATAGGATTTTCCTTTCTTTTTACAGATTTAAAGTGAACCTTTAAAGCGTATCTAAACTCAACATTTTTACTTTACATTGAAGGATAGAAGGGTGCAATGCCGTTTTTTTAAAAAAAGGGTGCAGCACCGCCACGGCAAAAAAGACTGAATGGAAGTGCAGACCCTCCCGGGATATCTACATCATGCATACCGGGAGACCCCCGGCTGCTCCTTCTGCACATACCCTGATGCCGAGCATGCGCAAAAGGGCATTTTTCCTCTTAGGGGGAAGAAATGCCAATCCCACACATGCACAATGAGATTGTCGCTCTTTTTTTTCCCCTTAACAGCGGCTACGTCATCCGATATCACCCGATGAAAAAAGAAGACGGAAGAGAAAAGTGAAGATGGGGGCGCCCGGTGCTACCTCCGTGCTGGGACAAAGAGGAATTTGAGGACGACGCGGGACCGGATCGAGGGAAGGATCAGCGCCATCATGGGACCTGCCAGATTAAGGGGAAGGTAAGGACTTTTTTTTGTTTTTAGTTTATTTCTGCTTTAATCATACAAGTTTTTCTGCACAAATGAAAGAAGAGATAAATATCTCTCCTGGTACAAATGCAGCCTTCATGCTGAGAAATCTTTCTTAAAGTAAGGCTGTGGGTTGAAGATGGAAGAAATGGGAAATTAAAAAAAAAAAATATATATATAAAAGTAATTAAATAAAAAAAAATCATTATGTAAAAGGGAAAACAAGCCTTTTGCATAATGATGACTTTCAGATGATAAAGGATGCTAAGTTCACCGTAGGCCTCGTCATACACAGCACATCTATGGGACTGCTGGGACTGGATGAACTCCCATGCAGAGTTTTTGTCATTCTGGCCAACAATGGAAACAAGAAAGAGACTAAAGCTGTGTACACAATTGCAATAGATATTTTTGGAAACGAAGGACTAAGGACTGTTCGAGGAACGAGGATTATCGCTGGAAACGAACGACGGTCCTGGTGGATCTGATTGCGTGACGATCATTCCTAATCTATTGTGTGTATGGTCGTTCAGTGATCGTGGATGGATCTGCGGTACACTTTCTCCTTTACATGTCTCTTCCAGCATCGTTCAAACGATCGTATCTAGTGTGTGTATATTATTGGTGGATTATATTTGAAGGATCAAATCAATACAGCATGTACAGAATTGTGCACAATACGATCGTTCAATTATAATGGTGGATAAGCGTTAGTCGTTCTTTTTCTAACGACAATTATTGCACGTGTACCTAGTTTAAGGCTGCGTATGCATGCTCAATTATTGTTGCTGTAAACAATCTTTTATGGTCATTTCCAGCAACAAAGGAGTGACACTGGTGCAAATGAGCAATGTGCATATACTACCATTCTGCTCTATGGAAAGGGGGGGATTAGGGAGCAGCACCCCACTGTGCTCTCCTCCATTCCCTTCTAATGTGGTCGTTCATTGTCAATCTCTTGTGAATCCATCAAGAATGATCCATGCTCAATATTGGGCACGCATGCCCCTATGCACACATGTCACACTGATTACATTGGGTGAAAATTATCCAACATGTATAGCTAGCCTAAGGAAGAGGATAAAACAAAGATGAAAGAAGAGCCTGGAACGGGGACAGGTAAAAAAATGTGATATATTCATATATAAATTCTGTATTTCCAATCCCTTCATGATAAATAAACAATAAATTAATATTTATTTGTGTCCATGGCTGCCAGAAATCAGGAACCAAATCGCAGCAAAATAGAAAAGTAAAGATGTTTTACAAATTATTTTCTGAGCTATTGATTAGTGATCATGGTCCAAATGCCTGAAACCTTCATTTATTTATGATTTTCTTGGTTTGGTATCTATGAAGGTGTGTAAAGGTAAATATATTTATTATGGTTTATTATACTTTGCAAGCCAATTTGTTGGCTCTTTTATCCATGCTTGTTGAAGGATGCCGATGGTTGTTCATAGATCGGCACAAAGTGTGTTTTAGTTCCGTTTAAATACAGAGGAACCCTTGAAATAACTTTCAGATCTTCAGGGAACCCCGGCTATAATTACTATATCCACAGATCACAGTATATTAGTGTGGGGGTCAGTGGGAAGAATGTCACCCCTACAGATAGCCAAAAACATCATTGGGGTGACTTATACTGCCTGAGAGGTGCAAACTGCTCATTGCTCAAAGAGCCCCCCGCAATCCCTGGAGGAATCCTGGTAGAGAAGCATTAGTCTAGCATCATCCAAAATTCTGTACCTGATCATAGGGAATATAGGTCAAATCCCCAGACTCAATGAATGGCCTGGAAGTAAAACTGCATATGCCCTGCACAGATCCCAGATCTCTTTTCCAGCTGCTGCTCCTATCACTCCCTCTCCTCCATCTAAAACTATTACAAATGTTTGCAATGCAGCAATAAGCCCCAGTTCACATGTACACACCTGGTGGCTGCATAGAAGAGCATTGCATTATGCATTGCAATGCAGCTGGGCACAGGCATCCCATTCATTTAAATCAAGAAGCAGTGCAGCATTGTTGCTTCACCATTACACAGAGCTGCATTAGATTGTCTCTGGTGGCAGAATCATGGTTATAAGCAGCCAGGTGCACAATCCCTGATGGATATAATGCGTACCTGGCTGCATTGCTGGACAGGCTGTCCTGTTCCCCTGCGTTGCTGCTGCTCTATGACATTCAAGCACAACCAACATAGGGCATCTGGATGGGTAAGATGAATTGATAATTCTTAAAGTACTCACCTAGATGCCCCATTTGTGGTTGTGCTTCAGATTGATCGTGTGGGTGGGGGGACCCAAGTCAGTTCTGCAGGGACCCAAGTCAGTTCTGCACAAGGGCCCACTTTTGTCCACCACTGCATAGATGACATCACTCTGCTGACTTATTTTTTTATTGTGTGAGTAAATAAATTAGAGCTTTAGCTACTGAGCTCTGTAAACAGAAGACTTTCACATTCACCAATGATTGGGGAATGAAAATGATGAGTTTGGTGTCACAAAGATTAAGTTGTTAGAGATCTATATCAGTTTATAGCTTAGCAATGCATTCCTTAAAAAAGAAAACATTTTAATTAGTTATTAATATTCGTGTTAAGCACCACCATGCTGGATATTTTCCTGAGCTTCATTTGAGAACAGGAATTCCACTTAAACATAGAAAACACAAAACGTAAAATTTCTGCTTCTTTACAAGACAATATAAATGTGGTCTAACCAGTATTTTACACCTGTCACCATCCACTATTCCTGTTAATCTTGAATATCAGCCAGGACCGGCAGTCCCAGTAATCTGATGATGGTGGTAGAAAATGCACTTTAAACCCAACAGCCATAGTAACAGTAATGATCTGCATAGCCGAAGAACAAACCAAAGCCATTACATGGCAGCTGGAAAGGGAGCCACTGATGGTTCATTTATCATTGAAATTATTTATATTGAATAATATAGTCTATAAATGTTAATGTTTCATATTTTTTAACCATTTATATATATATATTTATATATAAAAAAGTGATATACAAATATATTGGTATTGGTTCTGATCTTCAATATATATTATTTTGCAGGCCATCAAAAGCTTCACTGTGAATGTCTTAAGGTTAATTAGCAATAAGGTCCCAGGAAAATTCATATCAGGAAGTGAATCTTGTCTAAGGTTGGAATGAGAATGGGTCCCTGTTATCTTAGTTTAAATACATGGCAGTCCCGCTGTCTGAAATACCCCATGCAACCGTTTGGGTATCATCTAGAGGCCTTACCTCCATGGGGAAATCATCTAGAGGCTTTACCTCCAGGGGGAAATCCTCCAGAGGCTTTACCTCCATGGGGAAATCATCCAGAGGCTTTACCTCCTTGGGAGAATCATTCAGATGTTTTACCTACTTGGGGGAATCTTCCAGTAGCCTTACTTCCTTAGGGGAAGCATCCAAAGGGATGACCTTATTAGGGGAATCATTCAGAGGCTTTACCTCCTTGGGTGAATCATCAGGAGCCTTTTCCTCCTTGAAGGAGTCATTCAGTTGCTTTACCTCCTTGGAGGAATCATCCAGTAGCTTTACCGCTTTGGGGGGAATCATCCAGTAGCTTTACTTCCTAAGGGGAATCATCCAAAGGCAAATACATTCTTGCGGAAATCATCCAGAGGCCTTACCTCCTTGCGGAAATCATCCAAAGGCATGACCACCTTACGGGAATCATCCAGAGGCTTAACTTCCTTGGAGGAATCATCCAGAGGCTTTACCTCCTTAGGGGAATCATCCAAAGGCATTACATCCTTGGGGGAATCATCCTGAGGCTTTACCTGCGTGGGGAAATCGTCCAAAGGCATGACCTCCTTATGGGAATCATCCAGAGGCTTTACCTCCTTGAAGGAATCATTCAGAGGCTTTACCTCCTTGACGGAATCATCCAGAGCCTTTACCTCCTAAGAGGAATCATTCAGAAGTTTTACCTCCTTGGGGGAATCATTCAGAAGTTTTACCTCCTTGGGGGAATCATCAAGAGACTTTACCTACTTGGAGGAATCATCCAGAAGCTTTACTTCCTTGGGTACCCTCCTTTACATAACAACAAACCTTGGGCCTCATTTTTGATTTCCACCTTGAATCAATGAGTTGGCTTTACCAGCACTCAAACTACACGCTATGTCTCAAACAAAGGAATCCAGAAACTCCCTCAACAGACCTCTACCTATGCTTGTCTTTTCTACAACCATTTAACAGATAGATTATTACCCACATCACCAGAAGAAGCAAATGTTGCGAAATGTGTTGGGATGTTCTAGGATCTGTTTGAAATCAATGTTTTATTAGGACACGCACATTATGACCTATGTTTAGACTTTACCTGAATGAATGTATAACAGCTTGTATATTGAATCTGTTGCTCCTCTGTGTATGTAATACAGAAACAAAAATGTGTATATTTTGATGCTATTTTTTGTTAACCAAAAGACCCCTCTTTTTGAATAGACCATATCCTGGTATCAATCTATCCACTGGGCTTTTTTCTTTTCCTGAATCTATATTAGCGGTTAGTTCTCCTATCCTACATTAAGAAGGTGAATATCGATATTTCTCTTATCCATAGTTTAAACACATCCTAGTCTACTACACCTGGCAATATAGGACGGAGAGTAAGTTGTGAATTAGTAAAACCCCCACAATCGACCGTCCCACATAGTAGACAAGGCTGCTATCTGTTTTATCTTTGGTATAAGTCTCTTTGTTCCTTCTATTCTCAGACTATGCTGGCTGAATTCTTGAAGCCCAATAGCTTCTTGGTAATTGAGGTTTTGTTGGTTCTCAGCATTCTTTATGTTCTAAGGTGGAACATCATTGAAAGGTTCCTGTGTATACTCTGCATTTACCTAGACACTCACCAGCTCTCTTGTGGGGTACAATCACAGCTTGCTTCATTTAGGCCGAACGTTCTAGACCCTAAAAGCCAACATCTTCTGGAAGGCCTCCCAAGTGGAGATATCCCTGCATATTTCCTTCCCATGGACCAGTGTTTCTTGATCAGGGAACCATGGACCTCTAGGGTTTTTCCGGAGCTCGAAGGAACCCTATGTATACTCTAGACTAGTGTTTCGCTACCATGGACCTCCAGAGGTTGCTGGGGGTTCCTTGAACAATGAGTATTTGAGCCCCTAAGGTCAGTTTAGGTGACACCAATGATCTTTTTGGCTATCTGTAAGGGTGACATTCTTCCCAATGTCCAGCAATGTAAGAGGAATTCTTCCCACTGACCACCACACTAATGTACTGTGATCTGTGGATAAAGAAATTGTTGCAGGGCGTTCCTTGAGAACTAAAAGTTATTTAATGGGTTCCCCCATGTTTTAAAGTTAGAGTAGACCTTCCCTAGACACAATGGGTCTGGAGAATATAGATAGTAAGGAAGAACTTGGATAATTCAGCAGACCTGGAATGGATCTAGTCCAGGAATGAAAACGTTTGCCATGAGCAAATGGTTTTTAGAAATCCAAAATAGTTTGTTGCATGATCCAGGTTCTCCCATGATAGTCTATCAACTACAAAGTCTGGGAAGAGAGACAGGTCTTTTACAGTGGTGGCATCCTCCCATGGCAATAGTCCAAGCAGGATAGGCCAGAACATGGAGTGTCCCAAACATATAACAGTTCTCTTAACATGCATTACTCCCCCTTCCCCCTGCACTGTCTTCATCTAATATTTGGAGTAACCAGCATTTGTTGGCACGATGATGCCTCTACCACCTGTACTACAAAAGCTGTGTAACATGTAACTATATTAGTTACCTTTTTATTGTAGTTTTAAAAAACAAGTTAAGTCAGCGACCTAAAAAGTTCACTTTGCATGCAGTCCAAGGTCCATTGTAAGAAAAATAACTTCATCAATAAATGTTAATGTTTTATCAATCTTCATTTGTAATTACCGCTCAGTGCAGCAGCCAACATGATGGTGCCTTGCTGTCCCCGATGAGATGAAACACCAATAGTGGCCCTGGTGGGCAGGGATGGGGTATTTATAGCCTAAACTAAGCTGCTTGGAATATTGGATACAGAGACAATTTACAATCAGGTTACAAACTTAATCCGGATAATGATTAAATCATAACCTCATATTAATAATGATTATCTTTGCTTTTGTGTCTATGAATCTCTTTATGGTACATACTTCTCTTTCTGCTTGCACTGTACATTCAGCCAATTCTGGATATAGGGCAGCTGGGCTCATAGACTCATAGTGCCATTTACCCACCCCTGTCTATTCTTAGTCAATCACAGAATGCCATTTTGGGGGAATGGCCAAGGGGATATGGGCAAAAAGAGGACCCAGAATATCAGGAAGTGCTTGCTCATAATGGCCCAAGTATTCCAATGCAGATTTTTGGCCAGCAAAGATATGAAAAACTGTTGATGGTGATCCCATGTTTGGTTTCAAATAGAACAATGCAAATAAACTCAGTATTCTCAAGAGTTTTTTTCAAACTGAATGGAAAGAAGCTGTAGGTGGATGGCTGTAGGGGTAGAGTTGTGACCCAACTTTTCAGTAACTACCCAAAAACAGACAAGTTGTCAACGAAAAGTGTTGAGTGGTGCATCTGGCTAAAAGGGGCCGGGGAGATCACTCATGCCCTTGTGTAGGATAATGAGTTAACTTTTCAAACTGAATAGGAAGAAGCTGTAGGTGGTTCGCGGTAGAGGTGGAGTTGCGACCCAACCTTTCAGTAACTACCCAAAAACAGCCAGGTGGTCAATGAAAAGTAACAAGTGGTGCGTCTAGCTAAAAGGGGCTCGGGAGAACCCTGATACCCATGAGTAGGATAATGAGTTGACTTTTGCTTTTGCCTAAAAAATGCATTCATCTTTTACATAGATATTTTGGAGAAAGCCATCTCATCATCATGCATCTGGATGGTTAGCCATGCTGTGTATTCAACTGTCCCCCTATGCTACAAACACACAATAGCTGATTGTTGCATGAGATAAACCGGTCCCCCTATGTCATTCTTCAATCAGCCACATGGCTATACTGGGATGTACTTTGCTAAGAGGTGAGCACAGCAGGGTGTTGCTACCTCATCGTTCCATCTCCATAGAACAGAGCGGCTCTGTGTGCACAGGGATCGTTCATTCATCTGTCACTGGAAAAGACCATGAAGGATCATTTTCCAGCGACAACCATCTGACGTCTGTGTGAGGCTTTATGTTAGTCGCCGTCGCAGAGTACATCTGCTGTAGATTATGCATTCTGGGTTTGTCAGCAGGTTGTGAGTCACCAAAAGGAAAATATTCAGCATGACTTCTAAAGAGAAGTTTTCTCATGCTCTCAGCCACATAGATGTGTATCCAGCCTCAAAATGAGAAAAATACAAAATCAACTCTTGGCACTACAGGTCACTTTTTTTAAACATTGACAGTCCGTGGTTGAGCAAGTATTTGCAGTGTACACAGACCACAGAACTGCTGGTGCATTATATACAAGGCAATGAACCTGTAATAGGAGCACAATCCATCCACACCCATTGTAGAGTGTCACCCCTCGGGGCTTTTATTCTGCGTTTCACACTGCCACGCCTTACAGCGAGGAAGAGGAACGCATAAAATTACCTGTATTGTTCAGCAGGACTCTAAACGTACATAAAATAGTTTAATATTACTGAAAGAATTGAGGGGGGGTTATACAAAAACATGAATCCAAAAAGAATCTATTGCACCTATGGCAGACTTTCTCAACCATGGGGGCAATCTTTCAGTTCTTCGGGGAACCCCTGCTATAATTCATAAATCCACAGTCTTTAGTACATTAGTGGGGGGGGGGGATTTCATCCTTACAGAAAGCCAAAAAGATCCTTGATGTCTCATAAAACTGACCTTAGAGGTGTAAATTGGTTATTGCTCAATTGGAACCCCCAGCAACCCTAGTGGAGCAACACTGCTCTGGAGGAACCCTGGTTGAGAAACATTGTAGGAACTCCGATTTGTATGGAAATGTAAACTCTGTGCACACTTTTAATTGCTTTCACCCCAACACTCATTTGTGATCACTGTACAAGCATAATGCTCACACTCTACCAAACCCCTTTTGTTCTATGGTGGATGTGGGGTGTTGGTGAGGAGACATCAATAGAGTTACCAATAGAGCTGCCATTGGTGATCCAACACTACAACATATCCTCAATAACATTTGGGGAAACTCAGGGTCAGATTTAGGCAGGGCAAATTAAGCAAATGCATGTAGCCCCAACTTTCCCCAAGACCCCAAGTGACAGAATGGCAGGGGTGTGGGGAACTGGAACACTTTGCATTTGGGTTCCTCACTTTACATTTGCCCAGAGCTCTGTTTAGTCTAAAAGCCTTCCCACCTGTACCCAGGATAGATATTTGCCTTGCATATCTGGTGTAAGAATAAATACTTATGATTTCCTAGATTAGGAATCATCATAGCTGGGGAAGTAATAAATAAAATACATCAATCCAATGACTTGGAGAATGTTTCCATTATACCCATATAAAGGGGATCAGATTGAGCAGAATGTGGAGGAGATCAGAAGAGGAACTTCTCAGAACTGGACTCCCCCACTCATTCATTCAATTACCCAATCCACAAAACAGCCCCTATAAAGTCAGCACAGTACTGAATATAATATAAGAACTTCTATTGCTGACGTCTGCTGAAAGTACTATTAGTCTGGCTGCACATTGGGCATTCTGATAAAACTCAGACTTTACTTGTATACTTGTACCATGTGTAGCAACGGGGTCACCTAAAACTACATTCTTCATGGCTGCTTTCCAGACACCGGGCCACTGACCCAGAACAAGTATACAAGAATAGGCATTAGGAATATTCTGCTTTCACTATTTGACTTACTAAGTAAAAGTAAGGCAAGGATAAAGATGACACCTCCAAACTCTGCACTTTTAGAATTTACCATCAGCAATGACAACCTCTATATAGCTGTATTCATCGGTTCACCATCAATTATTATTATTATTATTATTATTATTATTAATAATAATAAACAGGATTTATATAGCGCCAACATATTGCGCAGCGCTGTACATTAAATAGGGGTTGCAAATGACAGACGAATACAGACAGTGACACAGGAGGGGAGAATCCTGCCCCGAAGAGCTTACAATCTAGTAGATCAATCAAAATGGCCAAAGACACCAAACGTGCAGTGGCGGCACTGTAATGACAAAACAGCCATTGCAGCCCTACAGTGGGACGCTCATCAGGAATGTCTTCTATATCCTGCAAATATATTTCTGCTTTCAGTGAACCTGTGCTTTGCTTTGTTGGGTCAAACAACTGTAGCAGCAGTGGAATCCGTTAATAAGATTTAGGGTGATCCGAGTTGCGGTTTATGCTGGGGATGCACCATGCAATATTCTCTCAATGGTGTTTTCAATCAATATTACCATTGACATATAAATTCATATATTGTGATTGACAACAAGTATTTTTTTCAATAAATTCACTTTTTCAATAGTTGATCCACACTTCCAATTTCCAAAATCCACTCTGCCCAGTGTTTTTTCACTTGCTATTCTACCCAAATACCCTTCATAAGTGAGTGATAGCAAGCACAATCTGATTTTTGCTCAGTTTTCTAATTAATAGAACATTTTGCACAGCGTAGTTTAGCATTGCACAGGACTGGGGGTTCTCTTCCTTTTAGTGACAGTACAGGTGTGTAAGTGGCCAGGCATGCACATTGCCACGTGATACTAAGAAGAGCAATGGGCCCGGGTTCTTGTATACCCGGAAGTACATCCAGAGGCCAAATGCAGTGCCTGAGTGAGGCTTAAATTAAATCCTCTTGTTTTGTCTTTTAGTAGAAGAATACAAATTCATAATTTAATATCCATTTATATATTATGTATTGCTGTTGGGCTCCCCAATGTAATTCACCCATCTGACACACCATAGCATAGACACAAATACATTGTAACAAATATATAAAAAAAATTATTCTATAACATTACAGAAAGCATCTACCTGACCCTTCCCTGAGGGTGTCCTGAGCTTCACACATGCAGAAACATAACTGCTAGCATGGGCGGCCTTAGCAAGATTAGAAGCAAAATGCAGAAACAAGACACTCCGGTCCCACCCTGTACAAAGTTTTTCTGCATTATTGTCACCGAATAATGGAAGTGTGACAGTAAGTGGACAGGATCACCCCCCATGATGACCCCATGGTGTCCCCAGCTCACCTGCAGCAGTCTCTGGCCATGCACAGCTGTTGTTCTGAATGGGAGCGGTCGGAATTTAAAGTGGGAGCTGGCTGGGAGGTTGTAGGTGGGGAGGAGAGGCTCAGTCCTCCTCCTGTAACAGCTTGTTATCATACAATACACACTACAAGTGTGTGACCTGGAATGGGAGGAGAATTCTAACATGGATTATATTCTGAGCTGATTCAGAGGAAACTTTGCGCAATACAACAAAGCTAAATAATATTGTGAGCCAACAAAACTGTGTAAAGGAAGAGAGGAACCGCACAATTCTCACATTTACAAGAAGATTTGGTGAAGGGGTTGGAAGCCTAAAGCTAGAAAACGAACGACTCATGACAGATCAACGATTATGCACGATTATTTTGAACGATCGTATTGTGCACAATTCTGTACATGCTGTAACGATATGATGATTCAAATATAATCCACCAATAATGTACACACGCTAGATACGATCGTTTGAATGATGCAGGGAGGGACATGTAAAGGAGAAAGTGTACTGCAGAACAGTCCATGATGCATGAACGACTGTACACACAATAGATTGCGAACAATCGTCGCCCAATCAGATCCGTTTGTTTCCAGCGACATTCCTCATTCATCTGCGTCATTGTGCACTTTTTTGTTAACCATTATTGGATGAACCGTCGTTACTCGTTCGTTTCCAAGGATACTTATTGCACTTGTGTAGGCAGCCTAAGCGTTTCGAAATTCAGAATACGACATCCCAAAAACAGCACTGCACCAATTTCCTGCACAAAACAAGAATTGTAACCCCTCCGAATTGTTTCAATGATACAACAGAGGGCCTGGATCTGGTTAGTCCTCCATAGTCAATGCAGTCGCCAGGTTTCTGCCAGGTTGAGGAAGGTTGCTTTACGCCCCGGGGGTCCAGGTAAAGACACCCCAGTCCCTTTTGGAATGAGACCATAGAAAGTTCCTTACACTTTTGTGCATCCACTTTTTCTTTTTTTGCACCGGGTGCTAGTTTAATCAGGTTTTTATATTCTCAAATGTGCTTACCCACTGCTGACCGGAGCTATGGGTTGGCTGAGGACTGGTGACAACACTGAACCACAGCAGGCCCATCTGAGCTGAGCCATACAACCCAAAGCTCACAACTCTGTACCTAGTATTCCTAGAAAGTTTCCAGAGTACTTTCCAGGCTAAACCCTGCTTAGCACTTGGATCAGATTCACATACAAGAGGGTATGGCTGTTGATTTTAAAAGACTGGTATGTTTTTGGTATGTGAGAGAAAACTTCAGCAGATATGGGGAGACATACAAACTCCATGGAGATAGTATCCTGAATCTGGCACCTGAGTGCTGCAATGCTTATCCATACAAGCAAGCACTGGAGTCATTCCAGATCCACAATGAGTGCAGTGTTCTGCTGCAGGCTTAACCATGGTCCCAGCCGTTCTCATTCAAATGCATGGGAGCATATGGGAATCATTTTTTTCACATGGCTGCAGCAGATTATGGAGCAGTTTTGGCCACACAGTTGCTGTTTGCACAAGTGTTTTCATGTGGGTTCCTGCTGCTGGCACCTTACCAGCCTCTTGGCCACCTACACCACTGCATCGGTGCTAACAGAACCAACATTCGCAAATTTTGATGTAGGTGTGGGTGTTACTGAACTACTCACCACTATCTCGATTTTTTCTTTATGGGTTGCCACATGTCAACCACTGGGCTTGATTTATTAAAGCTCTCTAAGGCTGGAGAGGATACACTTTCATCAGTAAAGCTGGGTGATCCAGCAAACCAGGAATGGATTTCTTTAAAGTTATTTACTTTTTTCTAGCAAATGTTTTGAATCCTGGACTGGATCTATTCCAGGTTTGCTGGATCACGCAGCTTCACTGATGAAAGTGTATCCTCTCCAGCCTTGGGGAGCTTTAATAAATCAGGCCTATTCTTTCAAACTTTCCCAATCTTCTATGTCCATGTGTTTCAATGACAGTAATTGACTCCCACCAGGGAATGTCAAATTCTCTCTTTTATAAATAGAGCCCTATGAATTGTCCTCAGAGCAAAAGTTAAAGTGGAACTGAAGTCCCGGTTGGAAAAATGCACAATCTATTAGGTGGGTATTGCAGATAGAGACAGGGTATGTCCCTTCTGCATTACCTGCTCTTACCTGCATAATCCCCGATCAGCTGTCAAATTTTTCTGAGCTGCAGCATTGGTTGCCAGTGAACTCCAGAAATCACATCTTCCTTTGCACTTACCGGAATATATTGAGTTATGTCATCCTGGCCCAGCAAATTAAAATTGCCGAAGAATGTCCCCAAGAAATAAAAAGAAGAAAAGATAGCAGTGCCCTACCATGCAATGGGGACACCATTCTCTGAGACAGACTATTGGAAATGTGTTGCATATGTGGGTCAAAAAGTGAAAGGAAATCTCTATTGCTGAGCACAGGAAGCAAAAAATATCCTAATACGGATTTGCATACCATTTTCTAATGTTCCTTATGTTAATTATGTGTGCAACCCTAAATTTGGTCCTGTCTTCCCCCACTACCACCACCATCCCATGCTAAACTGGCACATTTTGCTTTCTTGCAAGCACCCATGCCATTGCCCTGATGTGAACATTATATACAGAATCCAGACTAATACTGGAGGACAGAGGGTTCCTGCCTACCCTTTAACCCCATATATAATAACCCCCACATCCATCCATATTAGAAGATTGCATTCTCCATTCAGGTGAGCTGTGTCGGAGGGTCAGACACTTACTGACAAGGGTCATTGCTCTGTGTCAGGTATTTGTATTTGTGACAAAGCTTGCATAACAAATGAGACATCTGATATCCACAATGAGCAGACGGCAGAGTTGGGTTTCCTTTTCTGATGTTGCCGCTGTTCAGCCATACAGAGAATAGCAGCCGCCATGAAAGATTACTTAATAAAAATGTGCTGGGTGTTCATGCAGTCATTAGCAGCCGCTGGCACTTTGCAATTATCAGTAAATTATCACTAAACAGATTTCCCATCATTTACACAATGTCATTAGTGAGATTTGCTATGCAACAATAGCAATCAATTGTTTTTGCATAATGTATTCCTGCAAAGCAAGCAATCAAGGCCACACTTTGTGATCCTCTGTAATTTAACCTGACCCCGGATCATGCACATTAAGAATTTACATCTAACATTATAACCTACCATATCATTTTAATTCAAGGCTTCGGTCATCTCTGTATCTATAAGTATTGAGGGGAAATTCAGATTCCAAATTGACAAATGATAAGACCAGGATGATTCCAGACAAAATGGGACCCTTGGCAAATATGAAGCGGGGGCCCAAAATGCAAAGCATTCCAGTTTTCTGCTTCCCTGCCATTCTCTCAAGAGAAAATGGGATCTCTTGGAAATTGTCCAGCCTACAACTAGTTCTTTATTGTATTAATACATGCAAGCAAATTTTAAATGCCAATGTTAAACTCTGACAAATAGCTATAATGTAGTCCCAACATGGTGGCCAATCTTGGCCAGTAATCTTACCTCTGTCTGCTTGTTGAGCTCAATTCATTGTCCAGGGATGGGGTCATATCTCAAAAATCTATAGGATGATGATGAGGTCCAATGAGAGGTGGGTTGTCTATGGTGTTCCAAGTGTTTGTTCACACCATCATGCTATAACTGTGCCCAAATGAATGTTCACAGTGCCCCAAACCATAGGGAATATATTCTACCAATACAGACGTGGAGCTTTGATGACCTTGGACTTGGGCCCCTCTTTCTGTGGCTCATATGATCTTAAAACTACAATTCTATGGGCCCTAGAGCTAATTAACAAGGCACCTATTTGGAAAGAGTTCCTTGACATCAGCCATCAGAGTTCCTCCTTTCACAATAAAGCCCCCTCCTCACATCTGACTGACATCAAAATCTTGCATTCACCTTAGGAGTCTCTCAGACAGTTCAAAAAAGGTTCAGTAGTTCATCCTCAAGTATAACGTCAGTATCTACACAAGGAGCTGGCAAAGGAGATGTTCTGCTATTCCATTCCAAAAGCATATCTTTCCCTTATTCTTTTTGGTTTATTGAGTTTAGTCCAATTTGTGGACGATAAAGGCTTTGGCACTTTATTGGGAAAATATTACTGTATTAACAAATGGATGGTTAGCTACACTTAATGCATAAGTATGTGGAACTTTATAGCCTTTCTGCACATAGTCACCAGTTGCCTGTTGTAGTGTTAAGCTGGGCTGACCTGCTGCAGGTGTGTTTATTTGTTGGAGTTATTGTTGCTGATTCTGTGATTGAATGCTACCTGGACCAACCTTGTGCATGTGACCCCGACACTGCTTTTGTACTCACCTGGTGGATGCATTACCTGTGTTTGACCTCTGGCTCTGTATTCTGGATTTGCCTCTGCTGGAACTTCCTGTAATGTGTTATCTGTGGGCTCCTGGTCCTTCATCCCTGGTCCAGGGGGCAACTGTGTGCGAGGCTAAGCGTGGGCTTGCTATAGGAGAATAGCGCAGTGTTAGATTGAGGGACTGGTGTGTGGGGAGCACTGGTTTGGACCAGGGCCTTACATAAGCCCTCTGGAATCAGATGCCCGATCAAGACCTTTACAAACCCTTAACCCATACCACTCCAAACAATGGATAAAACCATCCGTGTAAAACTTTTCTATCCATTGATGATCTGGAGGAATGAGCGTCACTTCCAAGCCGAACCATAAATTACTTTTGATAGGACTGAGATGAAATATTTATGAGTCGTAAAATATTAAGCTAGAAGAAGCAGGTGTCCCTCTTTAGTTTCCTGGAGAGTGAGACTTCCACATTCCAAGTAAATATTGTTACTCCAAAAATGGCATCACTTAATATGTAATGAGCTGGATGGAGGATACAAGATGTCACAAGTGAAGCAAAACATTTCCATGGACATGTAATGAGCCAGTAAAATATTCAAGAGCATAACATATCCAATAATGAATCTGTAGTGTTTGAATGCAACGCTGGTTTCTGTTGTGTGGTTACCTATGTATGTATAGCCAAAGCTAAAGAATAAGTAAAAAGGGATCCCAGTCATTTTTTCTACCTGCAACCATTCAATTAAACCGTGTTAAGACTGGATTATATTATACTGTAAAATAAATTTTCATGAAAAACAATGTACCGCTTTTAGACATATAAAACCGGAAAGAAATGAACCGCTAGGGAGGTTAACCAGGCCTGTACTATATGCAAGGAAAAGAAAGCAATGCCAAGATAGAGGAATTCTCACCCATATGGGTGGCTTCGTCTCACCTAGCACAAAGCATGACCAATGCATTCATTCAGTGCAGCCATCAGCGTTTGAGTCATCAGGAGAAAATCGTGCTACAGGTCATCCTATGGTGGGTGTTCAATGTTTGTGCGCATTAAATCAAGAGAAGATGTCACAGTAATACAGGAGAGAAATCAAGATAAATCTATAAAAAGATTTAAAAAATATACAAAATCAATAAATGCCAAAACATCATAAAAAAGCTGAATAAAACTGTGTTCCTAGTAATGGGGGACTAGTATGAGAAAACAAACAATCTGCTCATAAAAATCCCATTGGAACAAAGCATGAATATGACAAAATAAAATGATAGAATGGTCATAGGAATGTGTTTTACCAAAAAGAGTGACCCTTTAAGGTTTAGAAAGCAGAGTAAGCTCAAAGATGCCCAGCCTGAAATGAAGCTATGAAAGCAGTTTAGGAGAGAAAGAAAAAAGACAGGCTTTTGGGGGGCAAGGTTATTTTTCATAAAAATCCAAATTTTATTAATTATTAAAGATATCTAAAATTAAACACAGGTCTCCTACGCTAGCCTAGGCTAACATGGGTATTCTGTACTAATGGCTGGACAATAGTAGATCATATCAAGAATATCAAGTCCTCTTTTAGCAGCAAACAGACTTGTTTCCCACCCGACGCATTTCGCGCTGCAGGGCTTCTTCAGGGGTTTTGTTAGGGAAACTTTTTAGTATTGCTGAGAATTTTTTCGGGTAAGGTGTATGCTCACTACTTTGGAGCCCTAATTATAAAAACCAATTGAGCTTTGAACATATTAAGACTGTCCAAACGGTCATGCATGGGAATGGTTATATTTAGAGATGAGCAAATCGAAGCTGACGAAGTGGAATTCGATTCGAGTTTCAGGAAAAATTCGATTCACTCCGAATCCCAATTTCCTCGCGATTCGTGGTAACAAATCGCAGTTTTTCCTAAAATGGCGGCTTCACGTGTGAGAAC
Organism: Pyxicephalus adspersus; assembly: GCF_032062135.1. NCBI lineage: Eukaryota > Metazoa > Chordata > Amphibia > Anura > Pyxicephalidae > Pyxicephalus > Pyxicephalus adspersus. Next base: position 154,512,364 of record NC_092859.1, read on the forward strand.
TTTAGAGATTCCAATACGATCTTTGGGCACTACAGGGGATGAATGGGGACTTGTCCCCATTCATCACCTGTAGCGCCCTGTATTCTTAGAGAAACTCTAACTAAGAACACATAGTGCAGCACTGCAACAGCAATCGCGGTTGCCGTGCTGGGCTTCTGCTATGTTTTCTTAGAGTTTCTCTATCTATGAACACAGGGCACTGAAGGGGATGAATGGGGACAAGTCCGCATTCATCCCCTGTAGTGCTGTGTATTTTTTTTTAGTGAAACTCTATCTAAGAATACATAGAACAGCTCCCCAACAGCAATCACAGTTGTCGTGCTGTAATTTTACAATGTATTCTTAGATAGAGTTTTACTATCTAAGAATACAGAGCACTACAGGTAATTCCTGTAATTCCTGGACATTGTAGTCGCAGAGGCAGAGGACTTCAGTTAAGTTTCCCAGGTGACGTCACATTTTGAAACTGAACTGCGGATGACCTCTGCAGTTCTACTACGATCTCTGGGCACTACAGGGGATGAATGGGGACTTGTCCCCATTCATCCCCTTTAGTGCCCTGTATTCTTAGATAGAGAAAGTCTATCTAAGAATACATAGTAGAAGTACTGCATGGCAAGCGCAAAATAGCCGAAACAAGCGGAAATAGACGTTTTTACCACGATTCACCGCGAATAAATTCGGATCGAAGAGAATCTTTTAAAAAATTCAGTGAACCGGCTGAATTGAATTTTTGAGATATTCACTCATCTCTAATTATATTCTGAGAGTTGTGGTGGATGGTAGGATGTAATTGTATCAAAGTTGGGAGTACCTAATTTATACCAAAATTATGGTGGAGAAGTCCGATATGAATTTACATGGGATGTTGATAACTACCGGATAATAGGCCAATAGTAAAAAGATCTGGTAGCAGCTTAAAAAAAATGGATGTTCTAATTATAAACCTGTGCATTCGTTCTTGATGATCCACATGGAGTCGAGGGAATGTTTCCTTATAATATAGATGTGAGAGTCATAGTATACATGGATGATAAGTAGCTGCTAATTGCAGAAAATGGGGTATGCAACTGTGATAGGTTTCTGGTGGAGGTATATTGGTGAACCGCGGGCAGCCGTCCAAAGGAGGGCTACTTATCATCTATGTTTACGTATACTATGACTGTCATCCCTATATTATAAGGAAACATTCCCTCTATTCCATGTGGGTCAGGTCTGTTTGATGCTAAAACAGGACTTGATATTCTTATGAACTACTATAGTACAGAATACCTTGTTAGCCTAGGGCTAGCATAGGGGACCTCTGTTTAGTTTTAGATATGTTTAATTAACAAAATTTGGATTTTTATGAAAAATAACTTTTCCCCACAAAAGCCTATCTTTTTTCTTTCTCTCCTAAACTGCTTTGATAGAGTTGTCAAGTAGCAGGCGATTGTGTACTGCGGAGAACAATTTATTACCCAATATGATGGCTGCTTGGGCGTTGGTTGGTGGAATACGCTGACTTATAAAGGCCACCTTATTTTGTATACTTGTGTATTGGGACGTTTCTGGATATTCAGTTACTGATTGTGAAGTTTAATAGGTGACTTAGTTAATATTAGGTAATGGTGACCTCCTGACCAAGTGGAGAATGCCCAGTGGTGGTGACACAATCCTCGGGTGTCTTCTATGTTATTGACCCGAGTCTGTCTAGAGTAAAGAATTGGGCATCTCTGACTCATAAATCATCAGTCAAACGTAATCTCATGGTGACCTTCACCAGATATAAAATTTGCAACACGGAGCGCCAGGCTTTGGACATAACTAGAACTTTTTATGATGACTGCAAAAGGTTACGTTTAGACTACTTTAGCTGCCCCATATTAAGCTAACATTAGAAAGAATGGTTTAGTTCTTTTACCTTTTTCTTGTATTCATTTTGCAGGACACTATAGAAGGTTGATCATTCAAACTGCTTAACAAAAAAATGCACTAAATCAGAAGTAAATGTAAAAAATAAAAGTTGCAACCAGGCAGATTCTTAATTGCAGGTGATGTCCTTTCTGCAACAAAATAAACACACACCCCTGACTGGAATTTATTATTTACACTCACCTGTCCTTGCTTTATCACAGGTGTTGCCATCTTCCTTCGCTCTTCTTCTGAGTGTTGGATCTTCTACCATTTTGATTGGCCAGGATGGGTGATGTACCTTTAATGCACGTACATGGGAATTAATTTAGCCCCTGCAGACCTGGGGGATGCCAGGATACCCAGTATATCCCAGCATGTTGCAATGACCTGTGTATTTAGAAAAATAGGTTGCGAACAGGGAAGTAGGTATGTTTTATTGCAGAAGAGCACCCTTGTTTGCAATTCTAAAATGTATACCCTTAGTTCTGCTTTAGAAAAAAAAAACTGCACTCCTTCTAGCCACAGAGGTTACCCCCTGTTATTGCTCCCAGGTGCCTATTGGTAACTGCCCCGGAGCATGCAAAGCAATTTTTAACCGCTAGCCTAAGCGTAGCGTAGGATACATTTAAAGCCGGAACAAATGAGCATTCACATATTTGAATAGGGCAGCTCAGGAGACTTAGTGCAAAGTTCAGATGGTGGTGAGGACAGAGGTTCCAGTGGCAGATGCTCTGCAACCCTGACAGCTATGGCGGTCCAGCCAACATTGAATGGTGGGCAGCAGGGGGAAGGTAGAACAACTTACTACTACCCCCATTAATTCCCTATAGGTGACCACAGTTGGGATGCAACATGTAGTGTCACAGCTATGGGTAGGGTTTGCAGGCATGATTAAGCTGTAAAAGCACTGCAACCTTACCTTGAGCCTACGTCTTATGCCAACGTAGAATCAAATATATTTTCCATTTGAAGTGCACACAAGCCAATAAATGTTACCTAGTTGCATAGCCTAGTTAAAAAAAATCTATTCAGTTCAACCAAGAGACAAAATAAATACCCAAAGGTAATCCAGATGAAGGCAAAAAAACTCTTATGCCTTAGTTGTCTGTAGAGCACTATGCTTTTATTATCTTACAATATCCACAGCCAATCCATTGTCCATGTCACCCTTTTCTCAATGTTTACCCTTGAAATTATTTTCACATCTTGAATAAACTGATTAATAGATTGCCAGTGGGAAACATGCCCCTTATGTTGGTGGCCTCTGGGAAGAATGCCACCCTTACAGACTGCTAGAAAGATTGGTGGCCAGCTAGGTCTGCCAGGTGGCATTCACCATGGAACTATTTGGGTGCCATCAAAAAGGAGGTCAGTTAGTCACAGCTCAAGGAACCCCTACTAACTCTTGAAAGAACTGATTGAGAATAGATGTCCAAGGTTTTTCTTATTTCCCTACAGATGCAGGAGCGGTAAGTGCAAAATGTGCCCCTGCACGAGGGCTCCAGATCCTCCTCAGCCAATAGAGACCCCCACAGCGGTTCCAAGGAAATTCAGGTAAAGGGGTCTCCAAGTCAATTGTGCGCAGGGACTCACAGTTGGCTATGTTCACCACTGAAGAGGAAGTAGATTTCCCTGAACCCATGCTGATTATGACTTTTGATATTGTTTCTAGCAAAAACTTCACTATGTGGTCTTTTATTAAATTTTTAAGTATCTTTCTGAATATAAAAAGCAAACTATTAGATCTGTAGCTACTTACTAAACGCATGAATCCCTTTTTAAATATAGGTATCATGTTTACCTCCAATTAAAGAGTCTTTAAAACAAACCAATTGCTTTGAAATAACAAAGCTCAACTCTCTGAGAACACATGGGTGTAAACCATCTGGTCCTTGTGATGTATTCCTCTTTAGTTTGTCTAACTGTGGACCATACCTTTATGTAACCATTGTGTGGGGGGAGGAGCAATACAATTCCCCATTTTGAACTTGAGCTGGGCCATTTTGCGTTTTCTTTGTCCCCCAGCCACTGACTGAGTTATCTTCTACAAGGTCTACATATGGCAACACGCATGTAACTGGTACCAAATTTAAAACAGGGGTAGTATTGTCGTCTCCCCCCCTCCCACAATGGTTAATTTGTGCTAGTGTGAGTGGGCCCTGAATATATTGACTACACAATATCATTATCCCATGAAATATATATTCAATAACTTGAGTATCTTCATTGCATTCTGGCATATTAGACTCCCCTCATTCCCCCCTATCCTTCTATCCAAACTCTGCCATAATTGGAACTGGACCTACAGGTACCTGCAGAACCCCAGGGGTTGGATACTTTGCACATAGCTGCAGACACACAGCCTGATACCGGTCTCTCTTTATTTCAACTTTTTGTTCTGTGATCGATGGTTCCCAGCATGCAATATAAAGCAGCAGTGTGTTCATTACAATAGACCATTCTGCTCCATAATACAACAAGTTCAGCAATCCATAAAACAGTCTTAAGGTCAGGTTTGCTATATAAATGACTTCTAATGGGGTTGCAGAAGTTGTGACATTAACTTACAGGCACACAATAGAACAATGTATCCTCAGGCAGCGATATTTAATTTTATCAATCACCTATTAAGTGACGAGTTAATAGTAAATTTAGGAAAGCTTAAAAAAAAGGTACCAAAATAGAATGTAGTAAATGATGAACACATGCTATTGATGAATTGTTCATTTTGCTGAAACAATGGAGCTATAGAATTTATTTCAGTGGACATTTGCAGTACTGTTTTCTGTTACTAGATATCCTCATTATGAGGACCAGAATCATTTATCCAGATTCTTCTGAGCCCAGGTCCCCATGGATTTGTCCCAGCTTGTGAACAGAGCTGCATTTATTTGTGACTTTATGTCTAGAGTTTAGTTTTCAAGTGTATGTAAAGCCAAACCTTTTTTTAGTTTTTGATAGCATACAGAATAGTTACGACCCTTGTCTTTTTTACAGGTGTCTGTAAATTTTATTTCCTGTCCTAGAGTCACTGTATGTAGAAAGAATGATCTCCCCGTTTCTGTGAAATCTGTGATTGGCCTAGAGTCACATGGAGGTTTGTGATAGACATTATAGCCCAATGAAATGTGTATAGACATAAAGATAGCAGCTTTTCCTGGTGTGAATCTATTATTGTCACCACAAGAGTTTCACAGTATGCAGGTGCTAATGTTCAAAAGCACCTTTTGCTTCACTTTTGAACATTATCACCTCCATGCTGCAAAACTCTGCATACTACCTTGTACTTGCAACCAGTGTCCAACGAGGAATAGTGTTTTAAATTCATACCTTTACTTACCTCTACGATCTCTATATCCCCTGAGGAAGCCGTTCAGGTGAAACGCATCGGGACAAGTGATGTTTAGCTTTTTTTGATTTATTCTTTCTGCTTTATTGAGCCAGGGATTCAACCTGTATAATGAATTGGTCTGACTACACCCATGATTGCATGATGACCACCTCAATCTAAGTATATTTTAATAATTGTTCATATTTGTAACAATTTAATACAATATAAGCACATTTTGCCCTTTAAAAATCCAGCTTTACTTCTTTTCTCTTTTTTTCATATTACTATTAGCCCAATGAAACGTTTGACAAATTTGGGGATTGCATTGTAAGGTCCTGGCCCAACACCAGTGCTCGACAGAAAGCAGTCCCCCAATCTAACGCCGCAGCCTTCACCTATACCCTGCCCAGCCTTGAGATGCTAGTTGCATCATCCCAGCTTATGGTCGCTCCTGGGAATTCTGTACACAAGGAATGGCGTCACACCAGGAACCCACAGGCAATGCAATACAAAGAATTCCAGCAGAGACAAATCCAGAGCAAGTGGTCTACCAGACGAGGTATCCAAGGGTATAGACAAAGCAGAGAGGAGGTCACAGACAAAGGTTGGTCCTGGCAACGTACAATATCACCATCAGACAGTAAATCCAACAAAATAACACACCAGCAGCGGGTCAGTCCAGCTTGACACTACAACAGGCACAGCTGATCGAGCAGAAAGGCTAAAACTTCATAGAAGCCAATTGAAGGGCAGAATGAAGCCAGGGAATAATTTGCTTCTAAAATCCCCTTCAGCTGTGCACAGCCTCAAAGTACGTGCTGGGGATGCAGACAAAAAACATCTCAGGTGGCACACCTAAAGGGAAGCAGGGGATGCAGTTATTACTTTGTTCTCCTTGCTGCTGCAAGTGACATCGCTGGACAGAATAAACAAGGTGTGATACTGCTGTGATGCCAGGCACAGGATCGTCAGCTAGATAAGTGTCCCCTAACAAGTACAGACCTTTTCTGGAAGGAGATAAGTCAACATTTTACTTGGCTCTTTAAGGGTCACTTTAGCATATTTTGTGGTTTCCTATCCATTTTAGAGTGTGAGTTCATTATATTAAATATATATGAAATAGAGACTTCAGTTGATTTTCTTTAATTACTACTCCATGTAAGTGACCCAAAGGGTAAGCAGCTCCCATACCCAGCCAGACTGCCTCTTACATGCCTCATGAACCATAAAATTGCAATAAAATAATAACATTATTGACATAATGTGAAGACATCAGAAAGTGAAATCCTCAGCCCGTGAGGTCTCTTCCATTTCACACAGAGCAGCTTTTCCTGTTTCAATATTTTGCTTTCACTGACAAGGGTTTCATATAAAAGGTCAATTCTTGGATGGCTTCCAGTAGAGAACTGCATCACCACACCAGCTTCCTCGCCTGCAGAATAGTGCGTTGTGTGAAATGATCAGGACAGACAACATAAATAATCCCATTACAAAAAAAAAAAGAATAAAAAGGAGAAAAAGTCCGATCAGTCCATTTATTCTAATTAAGGAGGGTTTTCAGCGCAAATAATATGAAACAGATGCAGAATTTATAAGGTGAAATGGATGAGGCCATGGGAAGGTAATATTGTGTTTCCACTTCTGCTTTGCAATAACTGAAATGTTTATGCACGGAAAGAAATGCAATACTGCAATGTGTGCCAATGCACATTACATGTGATGGTGCATTAGGTTGCCATTAAATCCTAATTGTATCTCAATGCACCTTACTAAGCAATGCGGCACATTACCACCAGTCGTTGTGCATTGCATTTTCGTAGCAAATAGTAGCATGCACAATTGTCTGTGCATTGCAGTTCATGTCGTACATGCTAACATGAGCATTTTCAGCCCCAAATGTTGCATAGATATGGATAATCATATAAAGATTTACTATAAATTGCCAACAGAGATCTGCACAGCAGAGCAGTTTTTCTCTATTCCATCTATTATTGAAAATAACCCGACAAAGCCAAATATTCATTTTATAAATATTCTGAGGAACTGAATGACAACTCATTTGATGTGCTAAGCACTCAGAACAATAAAAGTAATTGCTAACTGTGCACGGAGTACAAAAAAACAAGACAACATTAATATTTGACTGTCATCTGCAGCTCATCAAGGCCAGAACGGTACAGACATCAGCAATATAAGTGACAATCAAGGCTCATTAAATTTATCTGAAACCCAGGAGCCAAAAGCAAAAGCCAGGGCAGATTCATAGCATGATTGGTTTAAGCTGTTTCTGCCATAATGAGAGGTGGGGGGTTGACTGTGACTGCTGAGGGTACTGTAGGTATCACTGGCATGGAGTGTCCCCAGTGCAAAGTTGGAGTCCATTCAGTGTACTCCATAGTTTAGGACAGTGTTTCTTGCCTTTTTTTAAAATGGGGTATCCCTTAAAATAACATTCAGGTCTTCAGGTTACCCCCCTATATTATCCACAACATCAAAGGAAGAATTCCTCTTACATTGCTGGCCATTGGTAAGAATGTCGTCCTTACAGATAGCCAAAAAGATACCTTGGTATCTGTTAAACTGAACTAAGAACCTTTGGAAACCTCAGGAGCAACCCTAGGGTTCCATGTATCCCTGGTTGGAAATTTTAGTCTAGGGTCATGAGCAAACCACAAAGGGGAACGGATATTGGAGAGTCCTACAAGCTTAGCTGAGGTCAGTAAGCCAGATGATACCCCAAGAAAGGTGCAGAATACCACTAAAGAACCCAAACGGAATATGTCCAAACCAGCCCCATGTGTTCCAGACCTCTTAACTCAGACCCAAGGCCATTGTCACATTGCTTCCACTCCTAGGCATGTCTCAGGTTCCATTTCTACAGCTCTTAAAAAGCAATGTCCTCATGGAAAGGTGAGAAGGAATAAAAGGGGTTAGTCTGGGTCCTCCCAGCAAACATTTGGGGCCACCAAGGTCCTGGATCTCCAAAAAAGAAGAGAAATCCATCTAAATCATTTGGCATGTTATGGTCCAACCATGGGGATCATACACACTCAAATTTGAACAAAGAGTCTGCAAGCATCGCTCTCCTCTTCTCATTGCATTTAAACCAACCAGTAAGAGTGTCAGACCACCAGCCCTTTCCAGAGGTTAATATGGCGGCCATTAATAGGAGTCAACAGGTGGAATTGTGGAATTGTAAATTGAGATGGTTTAAGGTTGAGGAGGGCTTCAGCTGGGCGTTTAGGGAAGGAGAAGCCCAAAACAGTAAACGCCAATTGGTAAATGTTTATCCAAAATTTCCGGATTTTAGGGCAGTCCTATCAGATGTGCAACAGTGGGTCCCCAGCTACACAACCAAGGAAATACCTCCGTATTGAAGCAGGTACAAATTTCTGCAAGCTTTAAAGCACCATATACTACCCCATCAATAGTTTATAGTTCAACAGCTGAGCCAATAACGCCAAAATGGGCTGTAGTGTCCCAAATCTGTACCCAGTCCTCCAGGTTGACTTTTCTTACTTAGGCTTAGTCCGCACAATTTTTTTAAATTCTTATAAACTCCCATACCACTTTTGAATGAGTTTATGTAAGTTTATACAAAAGTTTAAAAGCCAGCCTAAAAATGTATATAAAAGCCCAAATTGCTTTTATGTAAGTTTCTCTCTTTGTAGATTTCTTTTACTGTTAGAATTTCCTTAACAAATAACAATTTGGTGTTGCATGCTGACATCTTGTGGAATCCTGCAGGTACACCACCTGTAGACAAATCAAGTGATTGCAATATTCAGGGATATTCAGATGTCTGTGCTTGTGTCATTTATAGGAAATCTACCTGCAAAAAACAAGGAGACAAGATCACATATACAGCTTTGGACAATCCTTTATTCATATTTAAAATCCCGCTCAGAATACAAATACCCCTCTGGAGAAGTGATATTTTTGTAATTTCTGTAATGTACTGTGAATGTGCGTGCATCCACCGGCACTGCTATTAATAACAAAGTATTAGCTGGAATTCTTTTAGTCATATTTGAAAAAATCCCATAGAAAAGGAAATCCTTATAGTGCATGGGAACCCACCACTGCAAGGACAGTTTTTAGGTTTGTTTGGAGTCTGGAAGTGAATTCATTGTAAGAGAAATTAGGATTGCCTCCATTGCTGACCTCCTTAAAATTCTAGTTGTCTGGATATTATGCTGAGCAAAGGGTTGGAGTTCCTTAGAAGAATGTTTGCTAAATTGCTTTTGTAGAGGAGCAGAGAAGAGATATTTTAGGTAAATGGGGCTAAATTTTGCGAGTTTGCACATTTACATTGCTGCCTTTATTCACAAAGCAATTGTGTTGTCCCCAAAATTGATCCATAGGGTCCTATAAGTACATGCCCTTTTTTTGTTTTAATTATGTATTTTTGATATAAATAAAAGTTAAAATATAGTTAGGAGACAGGGGTCGATATCGGGAGCTGCTGCTGCACACCCTTTTCATCCAACAGCTCAGCCGCAGGTGGCCCAAAGTCAGTTCTGCTCAGGGGTCCACCAATGGGAAGACATTGCAAGAGACTGGTTGCAAAGAGAATGGAGGTCACACTTATCTCCTCCTCGCTAAAGTGCAGGTGCCTTTCTCAGTTCCGAGCCCAGGCGTGCCTGCTCTTCCAGGTTTAATCAATATCGCCCCTTCCGCCAGCCAATTAGGAAATAGCCTCTTAACTGACCTTGGCTATTTAGCTGGCTCAGACACAGAACTGAGTGCTCGTGCAATGTGTCCTCACTAGTGCCAAGCCCCCTAGCTCTGCTGAGAAATTCTCAAATACTTCAGTCTGGTAACTAAATGCTTTCTCAGTCCAGCTCCCGTGTTAACCCCTTGTTGTCCAGTCTGTTCCCTTGTGCTGTTCCTGTGTTCCCCTGTGTCAGCAGCGACCCCTGTGTCACCCGTGCCTCCTGTTGCTTTCTGTGTCTCTGTGTTCCCTGTGTCTGCAGTGGCCCCTGTGTCAACGGTGTCTAGATCCTGGATTTCTGGTTCTTAATCCCTGGCTTTTTTTGCATTATAACTTGATAGCATCACATCATCCTCACCACTAGAGGCTCTGGAGAAAACCTGGTTGCTGCTTAGACTCCGCGCCTTAGCCGTTCTCGGGGCTCACACCACTTGTGTGCAAGCCATAGCGCCACCTGGAGCCTCAGTCTCTCCAAGCGTGACAATACGTTGGTAAATACTGCTTTTACTACCCCTAGACAAAAACAAGCATTTGATCTTGATAGTGCATGTGAACTCCCACAGCAAGGGTAGTTTTTAGGTTTTCCTGGCATCTGGAAGCTTTAAATAAACGCATTTAAAGAGAAATTAAGATGCTGCATGTGTAGTGAGATTGGCACTTTTTTTTCACTTTTTCAGAAAGGCACGTTACTCGATCTCACACCGGTGCGAGCTTGGATGATATTAGAGGAACTCGGAAAGAAGGCGGCAGCACCCGGTGTCCAAAGAAGAGAGAAGATGGGACATACTTCTCAAAAATGAATGACTTAATCTGCCCATCACTCCGCTGGCAGATGAATGTACATCATATTCCTAGCTGTATTTTCAGAGAATTGAAGCCATACCTTATGAAAGATCAAATATCAATTTCCAATAACGAGGTAGGGAACCATTGATATACTCGGCGGCCTTATGTCTTACTACAGCCAAGTATATAGAATGTAGCGAGACACGATTCCATATTCTGTATGGAGAGATTTGAATTGGAAGAGGGACGGCAGCATTGTGTTTGGTGCATGTACATCGGCAGCATTACTAAACGTATTAATAGAAGATGAAAGGGTGCTAATATATTCCGCTCTGCCAGGCTTCTTGCTAATCTTCTTTCTGACGTCCACTAGCTGATAAAAGCCTTTCCCAGTAACTGGGGCTTATCTGTGGAAATAGGCCAAAGCAGTGCGACCTGTTTTAATGCAAATCTTAAAAATTAGAAAATTTTGGAACTAGGTCATAAGTTATCTTCTCTGTAGGTGTCTGCCGCTAGGTGTCTCATCATGGTTGTGGCTTATTCTTCATTAGCATGCCATCTGAAGTTTGCTTGATATCATTTCTTTAGGGCAAAGCTGAAGAGGAGACACTTGAGTGCTATTTATGACAACCGCATGATGTGAAAATCTAAACAGGAACTGCGATAGAAAAAGAAAAACTTGTTTTTAGGTAGTGCGCGGCATGTCGTATGGGTTCTTTACCCTGGAGGGAGTGACTGTTTTTCGGCAGATGTATTTATTTTAGTTGAGAATCTCAAATCTGCCTTCTGATATATTTGCGGTCTGTAGATGAGGCTTAAGTTTGCATTGACTCGTTCCCATTACCTCTCAACAAAGGACAGATGGCATGTTTTGTCTTCAGGATAAAGTGGAAAAAGTTGCAAAACCAGGAGAGTGAGCGTGTGTTAGCCCATGATGACAAACCAAAGGACTCTACTCGATGGTTGCTCCACCAACAGCACATGTCCATCTTCCCTTTCCTACCCTGCCAGTCCATTAAGCTTCTGGGTGGTACTTTAGGGTTTGGGGGAACACATTACCTACATCTCTTTAATCCAAACTCAAGTTCATCCAGGAAACTGAGCCAAACAAGCGCCTTGGTACCCATGATGAGTAGGTTCCCCATACCTACCTATTACTGTGTTTGGATCTACATTAAGACTCACAAAGGGCTTGATTTATTAAAGCTCACCAAAACTGGAGGTTATAGACTATCATGGGAGGAACTGGGTGATCTGCTACAATGGATCTGGTCCAGGATTGAAAAAAATTGCCAACTAATAGCAAAATATTTTTAGGAAATCTATTCCCCATGATAGTCCATCTTCTCCATTCTTAGAGATCATGCCCAATGTGTGGTGCATTTACTGAAAAGAGAAAAATATTGTCAATATTAACTGGGAAAACTGGACTGATGGGTCACTTTCCCATGGCAGGTGACATAGAATTACCTGAGACATGGAATCTAAGTGACCCCCTGGTCTTCACCAGCACACCCAACAAGAAGAAATGGATGGGTGACCCTATTGGCCATCATAATTCTTTGCTGCATTGAGGTCACCAAGTTTCGACCCCAGGTTTTCCCCACCAGGGGGTGACAGGGGTCAGGTGACTTCAGCATAGGGATAGCTATCAGACAGGAACACAGCCAGTCAAGGCGGAGTAGTAGAACAGGCAGAGGCTAGGGCAAATCCAGAAAATCAGAACAGCCAACAAGCTGGCGGAGAGGCAGGAAATGCGCTGAGGATTCATTAACCTGAGCCTGGAACTGGAAGGGTTTAAAATGGCCCAGCAGCCAATGGCAGGAGAGGACTAAACAATCTGCTCATTGGCTGCAGCACCCACTCCAGAATCCCCATTTACAGCCCCACTTTCTGTGCAGGGGGTGACGTGAACGGTGGAACGGCTAATGGAAGGTAGGTGATGCTGAAGCTTGCTGAGCTGATGATCTGCAAGCAGAGTGGTAACATAAACCCAGTCTATACCATTAACTGGGTAAAATTACACCCCCCCCCCCCAATTACAGCCTTCCAATCAATCCCACAACACATAGTCAGAAATGAAGACACCTCAATACAAGATGTAAGGAAGAGAAGAAAGAAGACGAAGTCACCAGCAAAGCAAAGTACCGGATTATTTATATCATTTGCTTTATTATAAAAGCACTGGCACAACTTGTTTGAAAAGCCAACGTTTCAGGCCACGCAGCGTCCCTTCCTCAGGGCAAAATAATGATCATTGCTAGGAATAGAAGAGATTCTCCAGTCCCACTGTCCAAATTCCAACTGCTGAGCGCAGCCAGGATTGGTGCAGGACATTACATTGCAGTTACCAACATAGAACAATGGTGTTCCAGCAAGCAAGAACATTGGGTATCAGGAAAGAGGATGAAATGCAGCTAGCAGAATGCAGATACAGAGAAAATTTGGGACTTTGTGCCCACTAGAGAAAGTGAGGAGGGTCCACCAGTACAGATGGCAGGGGCACATATTGTAGAGATCAGGACACACCAGAGCTTCAGGTGGCTGTCATCTTAACCCCATTTTGGAGGTCACTGGGGCCAACAGAAGGTTTTTCTCCAATCCCTTGAGTCACCAGTCCAATCTTCTAGAAATGGAATAGCATGTGACGCATTACAGGTGGCAGCACTGGTGCTTTGTGATTAGCATGGAGGTGGGAAGTGTCCTCAGCACTGTGTAAGCTTCTGATTCCTCACGATCAGCAACTTTGATAAACCAGACAGAAAGCTAAAGCAAAATGAGCATGTGCGGCTGGTTAGAGGGGCAATAAAATATAATTGTTGCCCTGCGTGGGTACAGTAGGAAATGTCATAATTAGTGGGGTCATCAGCAACTTACCAACCATGAAAGATAGCAATACACCCTGTAGATTAGGGGTGGCCAAAACGTTGATCGCAATCTACTGGTCGATTGCAAAGGCAACGCGAGTTGATTACAGAGCCCGTCCTTACCCCTCCTTGCTGTTTATCAGCAGCTCTGCTGTACGTCTATAGGAATGCTGGGGATGTCTTTGGTCAGAGAACACTACGAACTTTGCGTCCAAGGCTCCGTGTAACAGTTAGGAGTGGGGAGGCAGAGAGCAGGGGAGTGCAGTCTGGGATGAGCAGTGCTGGGCAGCCAAGTCAGTTCAGGCTCGGTGTCAGGGTTCAATTACCGAGATACTTTGTACAGATTAGCAGTTCTTTTTCTTGTGCAGCACGTCATTCTCCTATGACAGGTGGACTGTAGCTTTCCTGTCACTATAGCCCTGTAGTGCGGTGTCTGTACAATGTTCTGCCATTCAATGTCTCATTAGCTCCAGTCACTTCTGTGTCATACTCGGTATATATATATAAATAAAAATATGTTTAGCATTAATATTGTTGGTAGATCATTTTGACTTGGTCATTTTAACAGTAGCTCTCAAGCCAAAAAAGTGTGGGCACCCCTGCTGTAGATTATCCTTGTAGAAACTTCAGACAAATTATGTAAAACATTTACATCAACAGGCCTGACTTTTGATTAGGAATGATTTTCACCATCCCTCTAAAAATACAAATAGACTTCAGGATATGTTAGAGTCTGCTGATCACCGGTCCCCGGACTACAGCTCAGCTGACACATTTACAAGTTAAATATTAAAAGATAAATGTACTTTCCTCTGTATCAACCAGCAAATACATTTATTTTTGTGGGACTGAATAGAAAATAAACTATGATATATACTAATTTATAATAAAATAGAAATGAACATTATTTCATTACATTAAAAATGCATTAAATTTATTTACATGACATATATAATTAGAATAAACTGAGATCGCTATGACTTTAGGGTACTACAGGTATTAGGAAACAATCTCGATTTATTCTTTGGTCACATCAGTAGGGGGTGTTGTGTCCTTATGTAAAGTGTGTAACAAACTCTTGCCCACACAACAAGAGACATGAGACTGTAACATGGGGACACAGCACCATCTACTGGTGGCCAACAATAATGCACTAAAGATTTTTTAAAGCAGCGGACCAACCTTTTTGGTCCCGCAGACCACTAAAATTACCGGCTCCTGACCACGCATGCGCGGGGAGCCGGTTGTCATTTAAAAGGGAGGAACCTCCCCCATAGTGATGTCATGGTGCCAAAACCCCGCCCACTCTGCCATGGCAGATCTGAGCCTGCGATTGGAGAGTGGACGGGTTGTGACGTGAAACACAGCCCCCCACTTACTTGAGCCAGAGATTTGCAAAGGGGACATGGTCCATGGCTCTGGCCGGTGAGTCCCCCCGGCAGGGTCCTTTTCCTGACCCGGCTCGGGGGTGCATTGCCGCGGACCCCCAAAATCTTCTTGTGGACCACCGGTTGGCGATTGCTGGTTTAAAGCGTATCTTAGTTAAAATAAAAAAACACTAACCTTTACCTTGGCAGATCCCTCAATTCCTTTACAACTGGCCTCGATTTGGTCCCACGCTGTCCCGATTTTTTCTTGGCAGCGCCATCTTCCTATGTCACCCCATTACACAGTGCACAGATTCTAATCTCACTGCGCATGCGTGCAGTGCAGGCATGTGCAGACATGCATGCACTGCAGGCATGTGCAGAAGGAGAAAACTAAAGCCTACGGGGATACATAATGTAGATATCTCAGGAAGCTCAGTGCTCCAATACAGTCTCTACAACTGTGGCAGTAAAGAGAGGAGGAGCTTCGCCTTTACCTTGTTAAAAAAAAGGAAATGTGACTTTAATTTTACCCTTTTAAATCTTTTAAAAATAACACATAAGAAATGCACCTATTCACATTAATTTCATTACTATTTTTGTTGTTTTGAATGTTACCAGTGACAGCTGCATGTTGTGTCCTGGGTTTATACTCGAAGCATACCTTGGTTTATATTCAAAACAATTTTTTTTCAAGTATATACTGTATATTACATTTGAAACAGCTGTATAATCAAGAAATGACTTACATAATAAAGTATTATAAGATTATTATAATTTATTAGGAAATAGTAATGGGTAATATGTTAGCATTTATTGTATTTACTACATTAAAAATACATGTAAATATTTTTAATACATTAGAAATAGTTCTATATTAAAGAAATAATTCAAAAGTCAAAAATCTGATTTAAAAAAATCATGCTTCCCATTACTGATTCCCCTACATTGAACTAAAGTGATTCTTCGTTTGCGCTGACACCCCTGTCATTATAATGAAAAACAGCAGCTTTATGCTGAAATGTATCTGCTTACCTTCACCTTCTTGATTTCTTCCCATCCTATCAATATGCATATGAGGTTTTAAATAACAAAAAAAAAAAAAACAGTTTTCAAAACATACATGTACCAGATGTGATCACTGGGTCTATGGGCAAATCATGGCTGCTGGGAGGGGCTGATATGGTGCTGTACAGAGACTATTAAAGGGACCTATGATTAAAAAAAAAGTAATATTTTTATAGGTGAAAAGGCGTCAATCCCTCTGCAATTCCTAGTCAGTCCTGTGCAGTCCCGTCTTCCTTCTCCGTTGCAGCACAGACTGGACACCGGGCGCTGCCATGTTCTTCCTCTTCTTCCTGGTTCTTCTTCCTACATCACCTGATCTCCCACTGCATAGGCATGAGATCATGTGATAGGACTTCTGTAAAATGTAAAAACAAAATGTGCCGATCTTACTATGCACACGCAGAGGGAGCAGCCACCTGGGGCGTAATGTAAGTATTTTAGGAGGCTGCTGGTCACTCATTCAGTTTTTACTGCCACAGCAGTTATGACAGAATGGAAGGGGTCTCCCCTTTGATTACAAAAAAAAAGAGTATTAAAAAACATTTTTTTTTTCTTAGCCATCCATTTATATAAAGTAAAAAATGTGATGATAGGTCTGCTTTAAGAGGAAGATGGTGGCATTTGCTGTGCATGCCGAAAAGAAGAAATAAGGGATGACACAGGACCTACTGTATTCAGATTGCGGAGGGATCGAGGGCTCTTTAAAAGTAAAGGTACATTTTTTTTCCTGAAAGTTCCACTTCAGGCACCATTTTCGCAGATGCATCTGACCACAGCCGGTAGTACTGTGCATTGTGGTGCACTTCAATGTCAAACATGTGTTACCTTTACTGCGTGCTATTGAAAATGAATTACACCACAGTGCGGTCACACAGTACATTGTAGCAATGTCATCCAGCAAAAATAACCTTTGATGGGTGCTGGATGGCATGAGGTCATGTGGGGTTATATTGTATAATGTGATATGAGCCATGACAAGTGGCGTGATATCAAATCAGAAGAAGATTGGTTGTCACATTGATCAACTATGAGTTATCCTGACATCAGTGACCTCCATCCGAACCAAAAAGACTGCATATGTGTGAAAATCATTGAGCATATAGATAATGCTGATTCTGGAGCTGAAACATTCTGCAAAATATGGGATTCTGTTCAGTAACTCTGTTTGATGAAATATATATATACTGTATATATATACAGTAGCGTTATGATCTTTGGATACATCGAAAGATCTAATTTTAGACAACCAAGAAGCAGATGATGATGATGGGAGGTCATATGATCCATTCCATTGCTTATTGCTTACGTTGTGGAGTTGCACATAGATGTTTGAAGAATGCCGCTGTTTCTGCACTGCTTCTTTGTCTGTTCAGCTGTGGCTTGCTTCCATGTGCAAGCATGTGCTTGCATGACCTTATGTGCGACTTTATGCATGCAATCAGCATGGGCGGGACATAGAATGAGGGGGGAGTATTCAAGTCTCTTCATTCCTGGCAGACCCTATTGGATCTTAGCATGTATAACTCACCTGCCCTGACCTCCACATGTCTCTGACTGTGTCTACTGCCTGCCCTGAGCCCTACCTGTCACTAACCATGTCTCCTGCCTGATGCCGGCCCTGACCTCCACAAATCTCTGACCATGTCTCCTGTCTGCCCTGACCTCTACCTGTCTCTGACTATGTCTTCTGCCTGATGTTTGCCCTGACCTCCAGTTGTCTCTGACCATGTCTCCTGTATTCCTCCTGCCCTGCCCCAACTCCTGGACTTGCCCTGATGGCTGTTCCTGCACTGAAGCCACTTGTTCCTGTTCACCTCTTATAATTACTATATATTAACCATCTCAGAAGTTTGCATCAGCTATCAGAACTTTCTAAAGTCTCCAAGTCTGTAGATATACTGTAATATTTATAGAAGGGACCAAACTTTGGAGACAATTCATGAAAATTATTTTTAAGTGTAGCTGATAAAAGTCTATTGTCAGAAACTTTGTAAACCATCTTTCTGCATGGCAAACAGTTCCTCCAATCAATCAAGAGTCACTGAAATGAGTTATGAAGAATGTTATTATTTTATATGGGTTATGAGGAATGAATGAAGAATGAGAGATCTACTGACATGTCTTCTCCATGACAAAATATGGACCTCCAAATATAACTTTTTCAGTAAAGAGTTATTTGATATTTCTTAGCAAGGATGTTCCATTCTCACTCTATAAACATTAACATTCTTTATAGCGAGGTGAGGATTAGAGATGCTGTTGAGAAATGAAGCAGTCAGGTGCTTAGTTGCAACCATTATGTGTCTAAGAGTGGTGAAGAGGAAGCATTGACCTGTAATCAGTGAGTGAATGCTGAACCATTGTAGTGTAAGAAGGGATCCTAAGTTATCTGCTGCCGTTCAAACCATTCCACCTGCTTGAAAAAGCTTTTGATGGGTCTATAAAGTGTTCCTGCTCAAGGCTTTGGAAGTGATAATGCAGCAGATTGCTCCTATGTTATATTCAGGTGTCTATGTTTTTGTAGTTGGCAAGTGGTGAATCATTGAGCTTTCCTGCACATCTGAACTTTCCAATGTCCAAAGGGCAAAGTCCATAAAAACTTGGACATATGGCACACCTTACATATATCTTATGTACTATTTGCTACTTATGACATACAAGGTCTTTCTATTAAATACAGAGAATGATATGATAAAGGACTTTTATTTATTCATATGATAATTCTAATGTTTGTACCCTTCAATATTCTCTCCATTTACAACTAAGCACCAATGTCGTCTTGTTCCCACTGGTGGAAGGTGTGGAGCAGATCAGTTTCTGATGTTTTTTTCTTTCCTGCATCCATTGACACCAAGCGTGTTCCTTTAATCACTGATTTCAATTTAGCAAAAATAAAAAAGCCTCAAGGTGCCAAATCTGGTGAATATGGAGGAGTTGCTCACATAAAGTGCTGTGTGAGAAGGAGCATTGTCCTGATGAAGAATGAAACCATTTCCCACATTTCTGCCTTCTTTTCCTGACTCTTTCTCTCAGCTTTGTCTTCCTTATAATAATGTTGGGTCACTGTTGTGCCTTCTGGAACCCATTCTGCCAAAATGACGATGAAGGTGTTTCCAGTGACTGTGGTTTTGTTTCAGGATCATACTGGAAGATCCGGGTTTCGGCACCAAGTGATGACTTTATGAAAAAGGTTCCACCTCAAGTTGCTGCAGAATGTCAGCGCAAATTTCCTTGTGGCTCTCTTTTTGTACCGGTGTGAAATTTTACTAAAATATGAAAATTGATGCATTGCTCAACTTTTACACTTCTCATGATTTCAGCACATGAGGGGAAACACAACAGAATTAAATGGTGACTGACCACAAACTAAACGACAGAGAGTGCCGGCGTTTATTCTGTTTGAAGAAGTTTAAAAATTCATGGTGAGAGATCAGAATCATCTCACTGCTTTGTGGAGGAGATAGAAAATGATTCATAGGAGATCATAGACAGTACCATACAACCATTCTGCCCTCCAGGACCCAATGCATATCACTTGCAACTCTTGCAAACCTTTAATAAACATATCAATTTGCCCAATATAATCCCAGAACTTAGGTTAACACCAGACTCTCTATTTACTAAAAACAAACCTACTATTAAACTAAAACAAGCACAAATGTACCCAGGTGTCTGGGTATAAAAAAAGAATGGAGTTAATTAAGGCTGATTAGGAATTACTTAGAATTAACAAAAACGCGTAATATTTAAGTCATGTGATCTGAATTATTTAACCCACATGCTCTATGATTTGCATATGAATTAAGTAGTAAGTACAATTAAGCCATTCATTGTTCTTTCTCAGTGTTCTCTGCCATTTACATACTGGTTGGTTTGATTGATTGATTTTTGCACGTTCACATTCAGCAATCAGCACAGATTTGGCCTTGGAGAGCTTTAATAAATCAGGCGCTCATTGTGTCTGATATAATAAAGCTCTCTAAGACTGGAGAAGATAGACTATCATGGAGAACCTGGGTGATCTAACAAACCTGGAATAGATTTTTTAAAACCATTTTCCATTATTTGGCAAATGTTTTCAATCCTGGACCAGATCCATTCCAGGTTTGCTGGATCACCTAGGTCCTCTCATGATAATCTATCTTCTCCAGCCTTGGAGAGCTTTAATAAATTAGACCCATTGAGTGCAATATTTACATTGCTAAGACAGAAACCTTGATTTTTGGCCCCAATTTATTATTATTATTAAATACACTTTCACTGATGAAAGTGTATTTTCACCAGCCTTGGAGAGCTTTCATAAAAGAGGCCCTTTATTTCTTTTCTCATGTCAAGGGTGAGTAGCTGATTTTCTTTTCTAATTACACATGCTCAGAATAAGGACAGCTTCCTTTCTATTATCTGTTTATATCTAAAATGTGGTGAAGAGAGTCCTCTGGCCAATTCTGAGAAAGACCCCACCCAAAATAGAATAGAACTGAATATTAAAGCAAAAATATATTTACCTTCTCTCTATACCACAATGTAATGTAGTGATTCTCTATCAAAGCTCTTTTATACATCCAATGGTATCATGAAAAGCTACTTGCTGACCCCAATCTTTTACATTACCACTATAAAACAAAGCCAATGCAATTAGAAATAATGCTTCCATGGGAGGAATTCAGGCAAATAATGGATATGTTGTTTGCACTAACGATATACCAGCAACACCACTGAGAGTATAGCCTATTAACTGGCTGGCGCAGTGGTCACCAACTTTTTCGGACCACCAGATCACTAAATTTACCAGCACCAGACCACGCATGCGTGCCAAATCTAGTGAATATGGAGGAGTTGCTCACAGAAAGTGCTGTGTGAGAAGGAGCATTGTCCTGATGAAGAATGAAACCATTTCCCACATTTCTGCCGTCTTTTTCTGACTCTTTCTCCCAGCTTTGTCTTCCTTTTAATAATGTTGGGTCACAGTTGTGCCTTCTGGAACCCATTCTGCCAACATTCAGCTCTTCATGTCACAAAACACGACGACATGGCTGTGAATTTGAACCTTTTTGATTCTTGGTGATGAAGAGGTTTCCAGTGACTGTGGTTGTGTTTCAGGGTCATACTGGAAGATCCGGGTTTCGGATGAGAGATCTACTGACATGTCTTCTCCATGCCAAAATATTAGAGAACTGGACCTCCAAATATAACTTTTTCAGTATAGAGTTATTTGATATTTCTTAGCAAGGATGCTCCATTTTCACTCTATAAACATTAACATTCTTTATAGTGAGGTGAAGATCAGAGATGCTGTTGAGAAATGAAGCAGTCAGGTGCTTAGTTGCAACCATTATGTGCCTAAGAGTGGTGAAGAGGAGGCATTGACCTATAATCAGCGAGTGAATGCTGAACCATTGTAGTGTAAGAAGGGATCCTAAGTTATCTGCTGCCCTTCAAACCATTGCATATGCTTAAAAAAGCTTTTGATGGGTCTATAAAGTGTTCCTACTCAAGGCTTTGGAAGTGATAATACAGCAGATTGCTCCTATGTTATATTCAGGTATCTATGTTTTTGTAGTTGGCAAGTGGCGAATCATTGAGCTTTCCTGTACGTCTGAACTTTCCAATGTCCAAAGGGCAAAGTCCATAAAAACTTGGACAGATGGCACACCTTACATATAACTTATGTACTATTTGCTACCTATGACATGCAAGGTCTGTCTAATAAATACTGAGAATGATATGATAAAAGACTTTTATTTATTCATATGATAATTCTAATGTTTGTCCTCTTCAGTATTCTCCCCATTCACAATAAAGCACTTCTTGTTTAACACTGGTGGAAGGTGAGGAGCAGATCAGTATCTGATATCTGATGTTTTGTCTTTATTGCATCCAATGACTCAAAGCATGTTCCTTTAATCACCGATTTCAATTTAGCAAAAATTGTCCCAAGGTGCCAAATCTAGTGAATATAGAGGAGTTGCTCACAGAAAGTTATGTGTGAGAAGTAGCATTGTCCTGATGAAGAATGAAACCATTTCCCACATTTCTGCCTTCTTTTTCTGACTCTTTCTCTGAGCTTTGTCTTCCTTATAATAATGTTGGGTCACTGTTGTGCCTTCTGGAACTCATTCTGCCAAAATGACGCCTTCATGTCACAAAACACAATGACATGGCTGTGAATTTGGACTTTTTTGATTCTTGTTGATTAAGGTGTTTCCAGTGACTGTGGTTTTGTGTCAGGATCATACTGGAGGATCCGAGTTTCGGCACCAAGTGATGACTTGTTCGGCTCCACCTCAAGTTGCTGCAGAATGTCAGCACCAATTTTCTGTAAAGTTTTTTTTCTTTGGTGTAAAGTTTTACAAATTTATCAAATTGACTCATTGCTTAACTTTTACACCTCTCATAATAGCGTACCACTAAATTTACCGGGTCTGGACCACGCATGCGTGGGGAGCCGGGTGTCACTCAAAGGGGAAAAACTTCTCCTTTAGTGATATCATGACGCCAGAACCTGTCCATTCTCCTATTGCAGGTCTGAGCCTGGGACACAACCTGCCCACTTCCCTGAGCATGCGATCCGTAAGGGGGACATAGTCCGCTGTGGCCGGTGCATCCCCCCAGCCAGGTCATTCTCCTGAACCCACTTGGGGGTGCACCAGCCAGAGCTGTGGACCACCAAAATCTTCTCGCGGACAACCACCGATTGGTGACTGCTGGACTAGAGAACATCAACACCAATAAAAATGCAACCAATCTACTCACTACACCAGTGTATCTCAACCAAAGTTACCCCAGAGGGCGTTAGGGATTTCTTGAGCAATTTCTTGGGACTCAGTTTATATGACATCATGATCTTTTTGGCTATCTGTAAGTGTGATATTCTTCCCACTGACCACCACACTAATATACAATGAGCTGTGGATATAGTAAATATAGAAGGGGTTCCCCGAAGACCTAAAAGTTATTTCAAGGGGTTCTCCCATGTTAAAAAGATTAAGTTTTAACCGGCAAATTCAAATTATATTAAAGCGATATAATTCAGCCTTCACAAGATTCAATAAAAAATGTTATAGATTGGTCACTCCCGTGTAAAACTTCACCAGAAGTGGTGCCTTGCATGTATACAGAGGAATCCCTGATAAGTAAATATAGGAAAGTATGGCCTCTCGCTGCCCGGCGCGTTTCGCCTATAGGCTTCTTCAAGGGATTTGTTGAGAACGTTAAAGTATACTGGTTGTTGAAAGGGTTTTCTCACAAGGAAAACTCCTCATAGGAACAATCAAAAAAGTTTCCCAACCGTCCTTCAGAGTTGAAGGGAGCAATAGGGAATCTCCTGGATTCCGTCAGTGCTGGAGCAGATGTATAAAACAGCTTATGAAAAGGTTGAGAAAGGCTGCTATAGATCGTGCTGGACATCATCATGGTTAAAGCTATTGAAAAATATTGCCCTAGAGTCTATCCACCCCACTAAGAATACAGCGTATTCATAGACCAGAGACAAGTCACACCAATGGGAATAACATTCATCCAGTATGAAATAATCTATCCAATGACTAGAGATCAGCACACTGCTAAGAATGCTTCCTGTATACTCACATGAGACTACATCACCAACAAATTACCCTGAGCAGCCACTACAGACTATCATCCAGCCTATGTATTTAGTATATTGTGTGTTTGCTTTGCTTTATATCCTGGGGGAAATACAAACACCAGATGAGATCAAATCTGAGCTGGAGCTTTAGACGCATAACTTGTAACCAGCTGATCCAAGCCGTATTCCTTACATGATAAAACGGGCAGCATGGTGGCTCAGTGGTTAGCATTCTGACTTTGTAGCGCTGGGTCCCAGGTTCAAATCTCAGCCAGGACACTATCTGCATGGAGTTTCCTTTGGAAACCATTAGGTTTCCTTCCCACATTACAAAAACATGCAGTTAGGTCCCCCAAAATTGACCTTGGACTATAATAACCTCCTTAGCGGTATTCCTGAGTGTGGCTCGGGTGAATTATTCATACCAAAAGCGGTAATTGCTAGGAAGTTTAAACAGCCTACTTGGTAAGCGCTGCCCGTGGTATCCTCCAGCGATAGGGACGTTAGATTGTGAGCTGCTTTGAGGGACAGCTAGTAACATGGCTATGGACTTTGTACAGCGCTGCGTAACATGTTGGCGCTATATAAATACTGTGTAATAATAATGATCAAATTATACCATTAGAAACATCTCAATGATCACCATTACCAATTGTGGTATTGGTAGTTTGACCTGCAATAAATTAATGGATTCCTTGTAAGATAAGCCGCACATACACATGTGTACAATATACCATGGGTGATGGATGTAACAATACTTCTTTTGGGAACAAAGGTAAATCTGGGGGGATTTTGGAGACATTTTCTTGGCGAATATGAAAGAGGTGGCAAATCATAAATATAATAAACAGTCATGTGCTCTTTTATTATTATTATTAATATTATTAATAATAATAATAATAATCTTTTCCAACTCCTTTAAGCCCCAGAAGCTCCATTAATACACTCGGTCCAATCGACCGGACATGTGTGTCCTAATACTTTTATTGTTAAACAATTTACCATTTGAGTCATAAACTATTCTTAATCTTACGTTAAACCGTGAATACTAAGCCTTGGTTCTAATTTATTAAGCTATCACATCTCATTTTTCCCCTAAAGAAGCCTATTCATCTGCCCCTGAAGAAGCCTATTAAAGCAGAAACGCGTCGGCAACTCTCTGAGCTGCTGTGATTATTTACTTCTGGGAATATGTGCTGTGAATGAATATTATCACACCGATTCACATTTTTCTACAGTAATAAGTGTATATTGCCTATGATCAGGACAAAATTCTGCTTTACGTGTAATACGTGTTACCCTTTTATGTATGGATACATTTAGCACACTTTGTGAACCTGACAAAATTTATTGTTTGGATGCCTAAAAACCCTCTCTTTTTTCCTGATTTTACATTTTTTCATTATTGAAAGGGCTGGCAGATTTCCTTAACTTCGAACTATTATACCTGGGATAGAACTTAACACTGCAAGCAAATATTGAGCTGATCAGCACCTAACAAGCACCATTTGTTTTTTGTCTAATAATAATAGTAATAATAATATTGTGTGATACTCCTCCCACCTCCTAGATTGTAAGCTCTTCGGGGCAAGGTCCTCTCCTCCTCCTGTGTCACTGTCTGTATTCGTCTGTCATTCGCAACCCCTATTTAATGCAAAGCGCTGTGTAATATGTTGGCGCTATATAAACACTGTTTATTATTATTAATAATATTAACCACCTAACCGATAACCCCGACCTTGGTACGGGGTAAAAAAAGTTACTATTTTCGATAACCCTGAACTTTTCTCACTGTATGTAAATACAGTGAGAAAAGTTCGGGCTTATCGATCACTTACCTGGTCCCGCTGTGATCATCCATCCGTCGTGTTCCAGTGTCGTCCTCCAGTGTTGGGTGTCCTCTCCGGGTAGAAGAAGCCGGCCGGCTTAGAAGAAAAAGCCTGCCAGTTTAGAAGAAAAAGCCGGCCGGCTTCTTCTCCCTCCGTTCTGTCCAGTGTGATTGCAAAAAAAAAAAAATACTCAACTTCTCCCTCCGCTTCTCCGGACACGTCCATCCTCTTCGATCTTCAGCCGGCGAGTGCAGTGACGATCACCGGGGTTTCCCGGTGACGTCGCTGCATGCGTCGGCGCGGGAGGGAGGCGGGGCGGGAAATTCAAAATTTTGTATTGAGTTCCTTTGCATTG